>NC_137821.1:10362268-10506446 GCF_963921795.1 Nannobrachium achirus | reverse complement strand
CCTTCTAGCTGTGAGGCGACAGCACTACCGACTGAACCACCGTGCCTCCCAGGTCTATATAACGATACGCTGTGACATAGCTCTGTTACACTCAGGGGTTGACACTAAGGTCTCAGAGGCACTTGCCCATCGGGCAAGTACAGGTCATGGTTCTACTTGCCCGAAGGTAATGCCCACTTGCCCGAAAAGTAAATCGTCCACTATAAAATGCTAGGTACGATTTTAATTACCGCTCAATTTAACACTTATTTCTTTACTTTCTGGTGCTGTGCGATAAAATGTCATACCTCAATACCTCCAAATCCAAATACCAAATAATCTAGCTATGATTGAATATGTCTATGGTTTCACACTTGTTATTTTATATTTTTAAATGTAGCAACAGTATAAACAACACATTATAGGTAAATAGCGCTCTTATTTTACATTCCACAGACCAGAAGACACAGCGCACTGGCCATGTTCAGGTGTTTAGACAGATATCTTGTGTTGTGTTTATAGACATTTGTGTCCCCTCTCAAATGAGCACTTGCCCTGTCGGGCAACCTGAAAGCCAACTTCACCTGCCCTGACGTTTTATTTACCTGCCGGGGGCAGGTGGGCAAGCCTTAGTGTCAATGCCTGACACTAATATAATGCTGTACCCCCTCCAACTATATATACTTATTTTACACTTGCTGGCAATGCAAACATGTTCTCACTGCATAAAAAGCTCCTTTGAATTCAATTGAGTGATGAAATGTACTCTCTCAGGGTCAAGCAAAAGCACAAAGGGAAATCCACAGCTGTGTATGTGCGCGTGTGTATGTGCGTGTGCACGCGCACACAGACAGAATGCTGCTGGCTACACTGTCTGTCATCTGAAGCTGAACATCAACTCTTCCTCCACAAGACGTGTTCAGCATTGTGATCCAAACAACAACGCACACAACTAGGGATGGGACGATATCACGATTATTGTGATGAAAGAAATCGCAATTTACGTCATTATCGCGATAATCAAAATCCATTATCCTGCGGCGGAACATTTGCCAAAAAAATTGCAGATCTACAAGACGCGTTGTGAGCTTGTAGATCGGCAATTTTTTGGCAAAGAAATTTGATAGAGTGAAAAAGAGACTCAAGTATGTATATTATAAGTACGTTTTACCAATAGAGGGTTTAAATGGTACCAGATATGCAGCTCGGCAAAAAAAAGGTGAATTGATCCCAGTGCATGGTGGAGGACGATATCACGATAAATTAAATCTCCACAATACGATTATCGCAAGTGTTTTTTATCACGATAAACGATAATATTGCGTATCGTCCCATCCCTACACACACAACCACACACGCAGGCACGCATGCATGGTTATAACAATAATCTACAACACACAAGCCCACAGCCCTTCACTTTGTGCCACGCTATGAGCTTGTAGATCTGCTATTTTCCGCAAATAGTCTCCTCAGAATAGGGATACTGCTGTATAGGGTTCAAGTGGTCAATGTAAAAAAAAGTTCCAATCATCCCACAAAGATTTGACGGCTCTCCTGTAATAACTATGAGGAGCCCCTAGGGGTCCCGGGAACCCCTGTTTGTTGAAGACCCTCCAGTAAACCTGGAGACTGGCCTCTGGAAGGACACATGGTACCTGCAGTCACCAGTGGTGTAAAGTAACTAAGTACATTTACTCAAGTACTGTACTTAAGTACAATGTTTAGGTATGTATGTGTACTTTACTTGAGTATTTCTAATTTCCTATACTTTTACTTCTCCATTACATGTATTTGAAAATTTTAGTTAATAGTTACGGTACTTTGGTTATTATTACAAAACACACATTCTAAAACGGCTAGTTCCATTCCTTGATTCTGATTGGCTGGGTGCCATGGTATACCTGAGACTGTAACCCATACCTTGAATCAGTTTATATCAAAGCCAGGTGCGTTATTTCTTTCCACTGTGCCGCGAGGCTGAACTAGAGAAGCGAGCGCTTGATTTCCTCTCAAATCCTGCCGTGCGGGTGCTTCTAAGCACCGCCCGCATGCATAGGACAGTGACTGAATGGCTCCGGGCGGGGCTTGTAAAGGCAACAAGCGCCCTCTATTCTCCAGGCACCACTCGGCTGTTTAGCTTAGGTTGCTATGCTAGCGTTTTTGATGTGATACATAGCAGCTAAATCTGGATGAAAATAAACATGTGTATGGATCGAATATGGTTCTTAACTTCTTAACATGAGACTGATCTAACACAAGTGTTGTTTCCCTATTTTTTTTTGCAAAAAGAATGACGTGACTTTGTAACACACACTGGCTTCCGTAAGTCCAGTTCCTGCTGGTAAACGCAAGGACATGTCTCTTCCTGGTGGCGGAGAAGTGTACTTTTTTCTTTAAATAATGCAATGCTATGATATTCATGTTGCAATATTGTGACCGTTTTAGAAAAGCAATAAGCCACGCGAGGCTTGTGGTTACCGGGGGAGTATACACCGGCTGAGAGGGTCGGAAACACTCGGCTGCGCCTCGTGTTTCCCAACGCCTCTCAGCCGGTGTCTACTCCCCCGTTAACCACTCGCCTCTTGTGGCTTATTGCTTTAGTAACCACCTCAGCCCTATACATTTCCGCCATTTGATTTTTTTTTCTTGGCACTTTAAGTACATTTTGACGCCAATACTTTTGTACTTTTACTGAATTACATTTTAAATACTACCACTACTTGTAACAGAATATTTCCACATTGCAGTATTGATATAGATACTTTTCCACCCACTGGAGACAGGGAAAAGGTGTTGCCATTAGGGGGACAGAGTGCCAGGTGAGCCAGCATGAAGCCAGACATCAAAGACATCACAGACTGGGCTGCATTGCATGCGCGTGCGTGTGTGTGCATGTGTGGACAGCAGGGAGTGGAGGTACACTCGACTTAATCCTTCCTCGCCTTTCTCCTCTGCTACTTCCCCCTGCCTGCCTGTCACATCTGAGGCTTACTGAAAGCCGGGCGCGCGAGAGAGGGGGGGGGGGGGGTGGGGGGGGGGGGGGGAGGACACACAAGAGAGAAAGAAAGAGAAAGAAGAGAGAGAATACACACACACAGGCAGACAGGTGTGACATAAATAAAGAAAGCACCAAGGAACTGAACAACAGAGGAGCTTTAGGATGGAGAGACGTACCTTATGGTCGACGTCAGTCAGAAACCTCTCATCTCAATAGTCTAGCTCAAGGGTCTTCAACAGGGGGTCCGGGACACCCTAGGGGGTCCTCAGAGCTACTACAGGGGGTCCTCCAAATCTTTGTGTGATAGAAACGTTTTTCTCCTTTTTTTATATTAACCACTTGAACCCTAGCATCCTTATTCCTAATCCTTATTCTGAGAACTTTAACCAAACATAGCAGATCTACAAGCTCACAGCTTGTAGATCGGCTATTTTTGGCAAAGAGGTTTGGTGTAAAGGGGAAAAAGCAGACTAAGTACATAGTGAAAGGTCGACTTTATTAAGTATTGACAGTTCAAGTTACGGTTCAAGTTAAATATCTGAAAACACAAATTGACATGAATCCAAAATACTCTAATGATTGTGCTGGCAAACGATTCAACTTTATGGAAATTATGAGAAGGTTGTGGGGGTCTCTGCTTCATCTCTCTCTCAACTAAGGGGTCCTTGGCCTGAAAACGTTGAAGACCCCTGGTGTAGCTTTTTGTGTGTTTTTTTGTTCATAAATTAACGTCCAACTTGATTATACTACAGCGTCACACAAAAATCATCAAAAGCAGCAGATCTGCAAGCGGCAGATCGAAACGCGACACAAAGCGACAGATCTTTTCGAGCTTGTAGACCTGCTACCGTACTTTGAAAAGTACCGGTTTTGGACATACAAGGTTTCCACCCCTGGAGGTGATCCACTAACACAGCACAGCTACACACAGTTAATTCATAGGACCACTTCACCCCCACTTTAAACACATCTTCAAATAATTGCTCCTCACTCTAATGCTCATTATGGGATGTCTACTCACTCTGTGTCTCGGGGGCAGTGGTGGAAACATGTACTTGCATATATGCAATATTACATGCAATATTATAATTTATATCTGCAAAATAACTAGTAACTAAAGTTTTCAAATAAATGTAGTGGAGTAAAAGTACAATATTTGGATCAGAGATGCAGTGAAGTATTGAAAATTGGAAGTACTCAAGTAAAGTACAAATACCTCAAAATGTACTTAAGTAAAACAAACACGCTATTGAAGCTAAAAATATAAACACCCATTTGTTTGCCAACAATGCACACACGGAAAGACACACACAGTCTAACAAAAGAAACAAATACGAGTCAGGTGGCTCCAGAAGGACAAAGTGTGACACGCACGCACACACCTGCCGAGTGTTTTACTAAGCATAGTGAAGTGATATTGAGGAATTCCAAATATTATCAATTATCTCGCAGCACCCCTGGACTGGCATTACTGCACCCCAGGGTGCCCCGTCACCCACTTTGAAAACCCCTGCTCTAGACGAACACAACTGGGCCGTGTTCAGACCGGAGGCTGCTATTTGTCACTGCATGTACTCGTTGTGGCGGCGCCTGTCAGCGGGGAGTGTTGGGCGGGAGGAGTAGACAGGTATGACACGACCTTGAAGCCAGACAGCTTACCATGAGAGACCGTCTCTGACAGAGCTGTGACAACAGTTTGACACCTCAGTCTGGGGCGGTTTGGGGTCTGGGGACACAGGCAGTTGAAACACAGTCCCCTGCCATAAATCAAAATGACTTATATACAGTAGTTGCCTGCCAGACTTCTCTTATCTTTTAACGTGGACGCGAGAGTGTCCATCGTGCACGGTTGTGCACGGATCACGCACCAGGTGTGTGCACACAGTTCACAGCTTTCAAACAAAACAATCTGATCTGAAAAATTATACAGAGATGCACTTGTTACTTTTTTCTTTTTTTTAAGGTTGCGTAAGGCAGGGGTTCTGAAACTGTTTAGGTTCAAAGAACCTCTGAAATTAAAATGTTAATTCACGACACACATGAATTACTATACATTATAGCATCTTACATGTATGTCATATAGCATCTTGCATGTACAAGTATGTCATATTATGTAAGAAAATGTGCAACTCAGCTCAGTTTTACCAAGTATAGATGAAAGTGGTTAAACTAAAGTGACATCAATGAATTCCAAACATTATTAAAGTATTCTGCAGCACCACTGGACTTGCATGGCGGTCAGTGTTCAGGAACCAGTGTTGTAATGAACTGAGCTTGCAGCCAGCTCTCTACATAAACATCAGTCCTGACTCCTGACATACAGCAGTGATGTTACTAGGTTTTCAATGTAATGGGTCCCGGGACCCACAGGTGGTCATTCAAATGGGTCCCAGAAAGGTTTTATGAGTCCTCAATACAATGTTTTCGAGCGCTGTGAGCTTGTAGATCGGCTATTTTCAAAATGTTTGCCTATTTCTTATATTTATTTTACAATTTGGCTAATGTTTGAACTTAGAACTACTAAAACTACTAAAACATGTGCCCCTAATGAATTCGGGCGCGCAAAATGGCGTCGGACGTCGGTGGAATTAAAACATTGACGTTTCTATCGCCTGTTTAAGACTTTCTATGTGGATTTTATTTGTGTTAACGTAGGGTAAAGTAGGATGCTTTCACCCATGAACAATGGTGGTGTCTGTGGAATTTTAAAAAGGTTTTCTTTTACCGCGACCCGGTAAATTATTTTAACATGGACTCCAATGGAGGCGCATCCCCGGGACCCCAGGACCATGACATGGATGAGTCCCTGGGCGACTTGAATGAGTTTTTGATGCGGGATGCGCACGTAATGACATCACTGATACAGGCCTATACCGAGTGTGTTCCAGTTTCCTGTTTACAAAAGGAAACCGCAGCCAGGATATAAAAGGTCAGCACAAGCTCATCAAACACACTAACATAACTTAGTTTGGCCGTATAGGTCGCTTTGTACAGTAGGCCGTAGATGCTGCTTTTTTCCGAGTGAGGGTAGAGGTACAGTATTGTGTCACTGTCGGGCAGAAACCTCTTATCTCCAAGTTTCAAATGTGTACGTTCTTTCGTACAGTAAAGCCCTGCTTTATCATGCAAGGCTGTTGCACAAGACTAGTGAAAATAGCAGATCTACAGGCACACATCGCCTTGCGGTGCGAGGTGTTGTGTGCTTGTAGATCGGCTATTTCTTTTTTTTTTCTTTTTTTTTATGATAAATACAAAACGGACGGTTTTGGACATACAAGGTTTCCAACCAACAACAGGATGTAATTCATAGCATGTACCTACTACTTACAGTATCCACTACCCCGAACAAATGAGTTTCTCCCGAACACACTATTTTTGTACAGGGATTTTTAACTCCAGTCTTGGCATGTCATAATAGGCCAACAGTTGCCAGACATAGCCAATCTACAGCTTGTATCTACAGCGTGTGTGTGTGTGTGTGTGTGTGTGTGTGTGTGTGTGTGTGTGTGTGTGTGTGTGTGTGTGTGTGTGGGGGGGGGGGGGCAGTCAGTCATGTTATGATGTCTTGTGTGGTAAATGATTTTAATAGTGAAAATCCAGCTGCTCTCTCAGAGTCAGAGCCTCTTAGCCTGGGCCAGCCAGATACTAATGCATCTAGCTAACTAACTGCAGTATCATCCCTACCTTGTTTTAACATGGCTGGGATGTCTAGCTCAGCTAGGCTAAGAGCCTCTTGCCTTCTTACCCACTCCTCTTTCTCAGCCCCCCCCCCCCCCCCCAGCTGTGCACATGCATTTCCTGTTTACATTACAACACGATCAGCTGTGAACGGGCCGACCCATCCGCAGCTGTTACTGTGACTACTAGTTCGAGAGCCGTGCGTAGAAAAGGGAGTAGTTCACCGTAAAACATATGACGTATTTTCAATCAATTACACACCCCATGAATTAAAGGCAGGGCTTGACATTAACGTTTTGAGGCACTTGTCCTCTGGACAAGTACATTTCCCATTCACTTGTCCGGATATAATGTGCCATTTCACTGTCATTTTTTTTTTCTTTTTTTTTTTGGACAAATAGAAAAAAAACCTCTTGGCCCCCTCCACTCCACAGTCTGCATACAGCACAACGCTGCTAAAAGTATTCAAATAGGAAATACTCAAGTAAGTTCAAATACCTATAAACTATACTTAACTCACTTAGCGCCGAGCGACTTTCGGGGCGACTAACTAATGATGGCGTTTAGTGCCGAGCGACTCGGAGCGACTTTTATATAAAAGCATTGTTTAAGCTTTAATTTGGGTTGATAGACGGAGCGGAACGGTTAGCTTACAAGCTTACCGACTAGCATACAGATGAAACCGTGAAAAAAAAGGATACGATTATGACGTCACCTTAAGCCATAGCTTCCTGTTTACGTAGGCCTCTGTTAGCCGCTAGGCTCAATGCAAACCATCCGACCCTCACGTAGCTTCACTAGGTCGGATTTTGATTCGGAAACTTTCTGTGTGGCATCTATATACGTTCCGATGCCCATACCAATGGTGGTTTGAGACGATCAAGCACGAATTGAGCAGTATTGAGCTCAAATGGCGGCCGGCGGCCTGTCCATTGAATGTCAATGGAGAGCATGTCATTGTACCATCCTGTTATCTCATGAACCTTGTTTTTATTCTGACTTAACATGGGACCATGGAAAGTCAATGGGCTATGGCTCACTCTAGTGGTCATCTTGTGGCATTCGCAGGCACGTGTACCTGTTTATGTAATGTGATTTTGGGGATTCAATATAGCTATTTCCTGGCGTTATAAGCGCAGATTCATATTGAAATCTGCTCGCTCGGCGCTAAGTGAGTTAAGTGCAGTACTTAGGGCTGTCACAATTATTACATAATCGTCTAATCGCGATTATTCGCGATTATTTAACATAATCGCGATTATTTTTCATAATCGTCATAATCGTTTCCACGTTGAAAAGCTTTCATATATTTAAAAAAAAAGTCAAAAATAGTGGAAATAGCAGATCTACAAGCTCACAACGTGTCGCATCGCGATGCGTTGTGAGCTTGTAGATCGGCTATTTCCACTATTTCCACTAAGTTATTTTTTAAGTAGTAAATTGTCAAATATGTCAGTAATTTCTTTGTATATTTAGGTTATGTGTTAATCGCCAATTATTGAGTGACAATTAATCGTCATGTAAAATGTCATATCGTGACAGCCCTAGCAGTACTTAAGTAAATGTACTTTGCTACTTTACACCACTGGTGTGAACTACAACCACTGTGCGCTACCCCCCGTGTGAACTACAACAACCACAGTGCAACACCGCATAGCGGTCAGAGATCAGGACGCTGGTATCCACACGCCACCTCTCATCAGTGTCACACATTAATAATAACAGTTGTTAATCATTGTTACGAGGATGGAGGAAACATTAATCTGGGTTCAACAAATCCATTCCTGTTCAGTGAACAACTGGGGCAAATCTAACTGCTGGCTCTGCGATAACACATATGGTCACATGTCAAATGGTGCATTCATATAGCGCTTCAATCTACAATGTAGGCATTTAGCATTTATCCAGAGCGACATTTATCCAGAGCGACTTACAGTAAGCAAAGTAAACGCACATTAGGGATGGGACTATATAAAAATGTCATGTCACGATTATTGTGACAAAACAAATCGTGATTTACGATATTATCGTGATAATCAAAATCCATTATCCTGGGACGGAACATTTGCCAAAAAATAGCTGATCTACAAGCTCACAACATGTCGCGTTGCGACGCGTTGTGAGCTTGTAGATAGTGTATTTTTTGGCAAAGATATTGATAAAGACAGTGGAAAAAAAGACTGTATCAAGTACGTATATTACGTATACCTTTTACCAGTTATGGAGAGTTTAACTGGAGTTTAAATGGTACCGGATATGCAGCTCGGCAAATAAAAGGTGAATTAATCCCAGTGCATGATGGAGGACGATATCACGATAAATTAAATCTCCACGATACGATTATGGTCAGTGTTTTTTTATCGCGATAAACGTTAATATCGCATATCGAATAAGCGTTATCTTTTCCATGTTGTGAGCCAATGCTTGACCAGTTTTTAATGTTATAGTGTGTTGATTACTTTCGATGCAGTAATGGTATTTTCGCGGTGAAAGGAGTTTTTTTTTTCATTGCGCGATGCAAGGCGCAAAAGAAGGTTTTGGACCACCCGACAACAACAATATATAATAATAATAATTGGAGACAAGACAACCCTGTTGGCCTCACAGGGTTGAGAACCACAGCAAATACATGAACCCTAGTGTCTCTAGCATAGACTGTATAAAAGATATGTACAAAGCGAAGCCATTGGTTTCTATGCAGCGCAAATGACACAATATGGGTCCTTGGCATGGGTGTTGCCATCATAGATTGTAAAGGCACCAGAGGATGCTATTGGCTGCCAACGGTCACGTGCAACCGCAGAGATACATGGGAGAATGTGGTCGGAGCCTCCCGAAATACAGCACACGAAGAAGAAGACAGCTGGCTGGTATTAGTTTAGTTGGCCACGCCCCCCGCAACTTTATCATCAATTTTAACATAAATGGGACCTTATTTTCACAAAACGCATATAATCATGATTGAAAGGCAATTTTTAACTAGCGATAGGAACCATAAAGTATTTATTAAAATGTTAATTAAGGTTAGAAAACGAAAGGTCCAATGGAGAACAATTCTTTTTTGCGATTTGCCGGGAGGGGGGGGGGGGGGGGGGGGGGGGTGAAACAGTGCAACTAGCGGCCAATCATAGGAAGTTTTAGTTCCGTATTAGAGTGATTTTAAATCGGCGGAACTATGCCCCTGGTCTCTAGGGGAGAGACAAAGAGAGTGATGGGAACAGATTGTGACAGATAGGAATTGGGACTGGGCCTGTCTGTGGGTCTGGCTGGCCTGCTTGGTGTGTGTCTGGGTGTTGACAGCAGCCCCCGTGCCCCTGGCAGCACCAGCTGACATTATCTACTTCTAGCACGTGGTGGCATGGCTGGCACTACCAAACAGCTGAGGTGTTAGAATGACGATGCCTGACAGATAGAGGGATGATTCGTTTGGAATCTGGACCATCTGATATTAACACATTACCCGCCGCAGACAAGATATGACACGATTACAGAGTTTTGATGCTGCGAATCCTGGCAGTCAACGTGTCGGCTTAGCAGTACAAACATTTTAACCAAATGCTGTATATCATATATCAAGGGTCTTCAACAGGGGGTCCGGGAACCCTAGGGGGTCCTCAGAGTTACTACAGGGGGTCCTCCAAATCTTTGAGTGATAGAAACTCTTAGATAAACCTTTTTCTATATTAACCACTTGAACCCTAGTGTCCATATTTTGATAACTTTAGCCAAAAATAGCCGATCTACAAGCTCACAACGCTCGCAGCGCGAGGCGTTGTGAGCTTGTAGATCGGCTATTTTCGGCAAAGAGCTTTGGTGTAGAGGGGTAAAAGAGCAGACTAAGTAGAGAGTAAAAGGTCAAGTTTATTAAGTATTGACGGTTCAAGTGGTTAAATATCTGAAAACACACATTAACATGCACCCAAAATACACTGATTATTGTGCCGTCAACGATGAAACTACACAGAATCTACAGTATGAAAATGTTGTGGGGGTCCCTGCTTCATCTCTCTCTCAACTAAGGGGTCCTTGGCCTGAAAACGTTGAAGACCCCTGTCATATATCATTTTAACCAATTGAACCAAATGGACCTGCAAGGGTCCATTTGGTTCCATTTGTACACTCTCAAGAGTTATGGTGGGTCCTTGAAATCAACACGCGTACTGTTGTACACAAGGACAGGGATGAAAACATAATCTCCTCCTCGCGAACCATCGGTCTGGCAGATATCGACAAAGACGAGGCGCTGTCCTGGAGTCAAAGAGAGCTAATTGACGTTGATGGAAGAACGATGAATCACCCCATTAGTGACGACGCTGGTGACATTTTGTCGTCGACTAGATCAATGATTCTCAACCTTTTTTGGTAAACATATTTTAATTATTTTTTTAATCTCTGAGACCCCGACCTACACTAACATTTTCAGTGTTAATCTAACTTAAGACCCATGGGGGTCCATTTGGTTCCATTTGTACATTCTCAGAGTTACAGACCTGTAAGGGTCCATTCGGTTACATTTGTACAATCTCAGAGTTACAGACCTGCAAGGGTCCTTTGGGTTACATTTGTACACTCAGAGTTACAGACCATAAGCTCCATTTGGACCCCCGGTGTGCCAGACGTTGAGAAACAGTGGGCTTTAAATGTGCGCCTGTGACACGAGCCAAGAGCGATGTGTTCCCCCTGTCAGGGCAGGTCTCCCATATGGGACATCCCCGCATCGATTTACCATTTCTCCCGGGGTCCCGGGCTGCAGTTATAGGTAATGACGCCGCATTAAACGGTGGGTCCACAGGGCATGAGCAATGACACCCCCCACCCCACCCTGGATATGGTTTTGACGAATGCATGCTGACGTATTTGCAATGTCAGTGGCATTATTCATAGGTTAAGTTGGTGAAGGATATGGCATGAAATGAAATGAAATTCCCAGACTTTTCAACGCCAAGGACACCCAAAAGGCTATGGCTTGAACAAAAAATAAAACAAGCAACAAAATAATACCACAAAAATAGCTCACAATACATCATATTCACAAAAGGGAGAGGGAAAAAAAACGAAAAAGATTAACAAGGAAAGTACATGATTTTGGAGGGACTCCTAAATGACAATAAAGACGTTTAAGGGAAAAAGACCATTACTAATTCAAAGTAAATTTGAATAGTAAAATAAGCAAATTGTCAAATAATATAAGAAAGAGGCAAACGTGAAAATAGCCGAGCTACAAGCCTACCGCGCCTCACAATGCAAGGCGTAGAGTATATATGTATCCGAGTGAAACAACATGTAATGACTCGACTCTTACACTTCCAAGTGCTTGTCAGGGTGGGGGGTCCCCACTCCCCAGTTCTAATATGATAGCTTTTGGGTTAGGGTTAGGGCCGCCTGAAAAGGTTGAGAACCACTACCTTAAGCCCCTATCAGAGGCCATCATAGTCAGTCACGGTGAAGTCCTATCACTGTGACTGACTGGTCTAGATCGACCAATCAGTGAACGGGGTGATGGGCCGATCTGTCTGAAAGTAAAAACAGAGAGATGTGTCGGGGTTTGTGGTGGATAGCTCTTCACCACGAGTAATGACGTAATGTTGTAGTTTTATGACTTAAAAAGACTACACTGTGGTGGATAGCTTATCACTGCGGTGCCTACTATGATAGGGGCATTAAAGTACATCGGTGGACGGGTGGGGGCGTCCCAGCTTCGTAGAAATGCACACAGTGTCACAGGAAGTTGTCATTTTGATTGAAAAGCACATTAAACAGACTCCCAGACGGTTCCCCAACGGGCCGAACGAACACCCTCCTATTTGCTACCCTGAGCATGTTGACAAGTACTCAGTAGAAACATGCTACTCTACACACACACACACACACACACACACACACACACACACACACACACACACACACACACACACACACACACACACACACACACACACACACACACACACACACACACACACACACACACACACACACACACACACACACTGAAATAGGGATGGGACAATAAGCGATATTATTGTTTATCGCGATAAAAACACTCACGATAATCGTATCGTGGAGATTTAATTTATCAATTCACCTTTTATTTGCCGAGCTGCATATCCGGTACCACTTAAACCCTCTAGAATTGGTAAAAGGTACTTTTAATTTTCACTCTCTACCAAATCTCTTTGCCAAAAAATAGCTGATCTACACGGTCACAAGCGTGTTGCGTCGCGTTGTGAGCGTGTAGATGGGCTATTTTTTGGCAAATGTTCTGCCCCAGTATAATGGATTTTGATTAGAGCGATAATATTGTAAATGTCGATTTATTTTATCACAATCCCTACTCTGAAATGCCACCTACTCCTCCCTTAGAGGTGTTTGCGCACGTCTACATAGTGCTGCTGTAAACAGCGATGCATATAGAGCTTGTAGATCGGCTATTTTAGATAGATAGATAGATAGATACCTTTATTATCCCAAGGGGGAAATTCAGTATTTTGGCAGTGCAACATGCTTCCATAGCTGCTGGCTTCTACAGAATCCATATGACTGAAATCAGTCGTGGAGACTGAGAACTTTGATCCTTGAAGACATGCGGTTTTCATCAGGAGAGCAACACATTTGACAATACATTCTTAGACCGTAGTCCTTACTTCAACTCATCATGTTGCCCCCGATTGCCAAATTACGGTAAAATAAATGGCCAAAATATGAATGGGTTGTGCTGTAGCACGCACGCACATGTCGCGCGCGCGCGCACACACACACACACACACACACACACACACACACACACACACACACACACACACACACACACACACACACACACACACACACACACACACACACACACACACACACACACACACACACACACACACACACACACACACACACACACACACGCACGCACGCACGGAACATTTGACAAAATAGCCGATCTAAAAGCTCACAACGCGCCGCAATGCGTCGTGGCGCATTGTGAGCTTGTAGATCGGCTTTTTTTTTTTTTTTTTTGGTCAAGACATTTGATAGAGATTGAAAAAAAGACTATCAAGTACGTATATTATAAGTACGGCCCTACAATGAAAAAGTTGACTATAGCTCCTTTAAGCCTCCAGGATACGATTATCGTGAGTGTTTTTTATCACGATAAACGATAATATCGCTTGTCGTCCCATCCCTAACACACACACACACACACACGCCCACACACGCACACTCCAGCGGGATGGTGGAAGGTATAGCAATAAGGTGATGCATCATGTTGGGACAGATTGGGTAATGTGAGACACAGTGTAAATATATTTAGCCGTTGGGACAGGAGTTAGCGTTGTGAGACGGATGACACAAGAGACTTGTTGTTGTTGTGTGGAATGTTAATGAAATGAACCTACCGAGCCACGCAGGATGAAGGGGAACACAGAACAGAAGGATAGAAAAGAGGTGTATTCACTATTAGTGGGATGCAACTATATGAAAATGTCATAATATGGGGGCTCGGTGGCGCAGTCGGTAGCGCCGTCGCCTCACAGCTAGAAGGTACTGGGTTTGATTCCCGCTGGGGACGCTGTGGGCGTGTTCCTCCTCCACATCACAGGTGGTAGGGAGTTTGCATGTTCTCCCCGTGTCTCCTAGGATAGGTACCCTCACAAAAATAAATAAAGCAGTAATCCTGGTCTCTAAACCCCCTAAACAAAAGGGACCCCCGGCCAAAAGAATTGCCCTCACTGTGTAGAAATCCATGCCGTTATGCCACATCTCCAGTATTGCCTTTTTTATGCTTAGTTTAATGTGGCATCAAGTACTGAAAATAGCCGACCTCCAAGCTCACAACACGTAGCAGCACGAGTCACGACACGTTGTGAGCGTGGAGGTCTGCTATTTTCAATGTTTTCACCAAAAGGCCCTTTTAGACATTTCAGCCCCTGCCTCTCCAACATTCGCGGCACGTCCCTAGTGAGTGAGGTGGTAAACCTCATCTGTCTGCCCATGTTCTTTTGCCCCGTCATCCATGTGTCTTTCTTTCATGTCATGCTTCATGTAGGCTGCTGTGAAATAGCAGATCGACAAGCGCTGCTTCTACACACTTTAAATCAGGCTTTAGGCCGTCAATCTGAGACAGCTCTCTCCCCGTCTGTCTGTGAACCTGTCTGTCCACAGGCATCTGTCTGTGTCTTTGTCCATGCTGCCACTACAGCTGTCCGTCACTCTGTCAGCGTGTCTGTCTGTCAGATGGACCAATGAGAGTGTGGTGTTGCTAAACAGATCTTTTCACGGCTGCCCCCCCCCCCCGCCCCCCCGCAACCACACATGCAAATGAGCCCAGATAAGATAGCACCGAGGCTGTGCTTACAGTATATTCATCAAAACGCCATCACATCCTGAGAGAGAGAATGTGTTTTCCAATTCACCAGGGCACACTACACTAACTCTTAAGGGTCCAAGTAAACGAATACTCAGGAGTTTGTGTGTGTGGTGTGTGTGTGTGTGTGTGTGTGTGTGTGTGTGTGTGTGTGTGTGTGTGTGTGTGTACATTGTAGATGAAGTCATGTAGTTTAGGCAGACAGCTGAGTGATGGAGCATGTGCTGGAATGATGTCATGTGTGCATGCATGCATGTGTGTGCGTGCGTGTGCATGTGTATGCGTGCCGTGCGTGCATGTATGTGTGTGTACGTCTTTGCCAAGAAAATTAATCCAGTGTGTGTGACGAGGAAGAAAAACAACACACGCAGTGGAAACGAAGGGTCAGACCGCGCCTGTTCGTGTGTGTGTGTGCGCGCGTGTGTGTGTGTGTGTGAGTGTGTGTGTGTAAACTTGTATTATTACACTTGGGAGGACCAAATGTAAATTCTCACAAGATAAATGGTTCTTTTTTATGGTAAAAATAAATAAATCAAACTTGAAAAATATTCAGGTTGAGATAGGACATTAGAGGCTAGGTTTAAGGGTTTGGGTCAGAGTTAGAATGTGTCGCAGTGTGACACGTTGAAGCTCATTGTCTTTGTTTGGGGTTAAAAATGCAGTCGCCAAAATGTATGTGTGTATGTGTGTGTGTGTGTGTGTGTGTGTGTGTGTGTGTGTGTGTGTGTGTGTGTGTGTGGAGGACTGTTTTGGGGACCTGAACGTTTTAATGATTTCCCCAAAAAGAACAGAAATAACAGCAAGCTCACAACCCCCTGCTATCTGAGAATGACACACTCTGTGGAATGCTGTGTGAGCTTGTCTCCGCTGCAGGTCCAGACCTGCTCCCACCCAACCCACACAGGTAGTGTTGCCATAATCTGCTTATTAAGAGACTTTGGGCTTACTTGCCAGCAAAATTGCTTGTACATGATATTGGTAGAGTAGTAGCTCCTTTCGGAACCCCTCACTCCACTGCTACGCAGCTCCGAGATGGGGTTCCTACTGGTAGCATGCCGGAATCCTCCGGCTGGATCGCCGATCCGCCGTTAGGGAAGACTTCTTACCTTTTGGTTAACACTCTATCCAAAAAGTGACCGGTCTCTATTCATCTATAATCGTTTTACTTCTTTAAGGTGGAAGAAACTCGAAGCAAGGGGGTGAAATAAAGTTTTTATATCGCTCGAAAGACCAGCCGGCTCTGTGTTTTCCCGTGTTTTCCCCGTTGTAGTCTCGCGTGGCCAGGCTGTTGCCTCCGCGATTTGGTCAAATGCTCACAGCCACGCGTTTCTTCCACCTTAAAGAAGTAAAACGATTATAGATGAATAGAGACCGGTCACTTTTTGGATAGAGTGTTAACCAAAAGGTAAGAAGTGTTCCCTAACGGCGGATCGGCGATCCAGCCGGAGGATTCCGGCATGCTACCAGTAGGAACCCCATCTCGGAGCTGCGTAGCAGTGGAGTGAGGGGTTCCGAAAGGAGCTAGTAGAGTAGCTGGTTTTCAAAAGTGTAGTAACTTATTTGGGCTTCATTCCTAATGTGATTAAAGCTCCTTTTTATTATTATTTTTTTCATGTCAAGTACCCCCAATGTTTTTGTCCAAAGAACCCGATCTGAAAATATTTTGTGGCAAGGCCCCCTATATGAGATTTGTGTTATTTAAAATGTTTAGACAAGGTTCCACTTTTTTTTTACCTCCAAGATTCTCTTTTGGAGCCGATCTACAAGCTGGCAACGTGTTGTTGTGAGCTTGTAGATTGGCTATTTTCAAACAGACAATGTGTTTAGGTTTTAAAGTTCTCCTGTGCAGTAATGGTCGCTTCTTTTGGCCTTGCTTTCATTGTCCTGGTTGCTTGTTTCTTGTGCAAGGTCTGGCAACGCTTCACAGAGGTACCGTTATCGCGAATGCTCCCGAATCATCAAAACCACTGGGCGTGGACACACATTCCACTCCTACACCGCGCACACACACACACACACACACACACACACACACACACACACACACACACACACACACACACACAGTAGAACCAAAATCTCAACCACAAACCTGAAGCCGATTTTTACAATGCCTAAATCAGTAGTTGTTTCACACTTTTTTCACATAAAAAGAAATTTGCAGATGTACAGTACAAGCTGTGAGCTAGCTGTCTGCTAAAATATATATGTTTTAACAACACAAATCTTGTATATGGGGTCATGGGGTCCCTGGCACACATATTCTCAGAGGGGGTCCATGGCCAACAGAACATTTTAATTTGGGGGTCCTTGATATGTGAAGAAGTATGAGCAGGGGTCAGCGGCTTGTGGTGGACATTTTTGTAAAAGAAAAAAAAACTTTTTTTGTTTTTACAAAATGTATGGCCAACAATATTACCAGAAACAAACAGATAAGTCTGTATACAGGTCCATTTGGTTCCATTTAAACACTCTCAGAGTTAAAGGACAACTTTAGTTTTTTACAAGGGTTCATATTTTAGATTGTAATTAAAGAATATAAAAGGTGAGACATTATTTCATTTACTTCCTTCTATTGTTTTAGAGATTCTTATTTCAGTGGTTGGGGGCATGCGTACAAGTGGCTAAATATGTCATTTTACACAGAATAAGCCCATTCCCAAGATACAACGCAATCTTTCGTGGTTGGATGTGACTTATGGGGGCTAGAAGTGTTACGGTAAATAGCAATAAAAAAACTGCTAGCTTATTGTGTCTAAAAAGACATATTTAGCCAATTGTACGCATGCCCCCATGTGTACGCCTGCCCCACATTTCAGCACGGTAAACGCGATAAAACAATAGAACGAAGCAAATGAAAACATTTTAACTAATTTGCTGCCAAGCCCGAAAATCCCGTAAAAATCCCATTGTACCACCCTGCCAAGCCCGTAAATCCCGAAAATTAAAAAAAATCAAAAATGTTTTTTTATTTTTTTATTTTGACCCCAAAAAATGTTGTAGGCATGATAGCAATCGCGAAATCGCATGTTTAACCCCCATAGCAACCCCATCTTTCAAGCATGGCAGCCATCTTTGTTTACATTTTAGGAAAACATAATGGCTGTTATCTCATGAATGCCTGAACGGATTTCCATTTGGATTTTTTTGTTTGAAAGCTGTGAGCAATGTGGACACACGTGGTGCATGATCTAGGCATGGGTGTGCATGATCCGTGCACTATGAATTACATGGAAGTCTATGGAGACTTATGGCAGGTGGGAGTACGAAGGTATTGTTAAATGGCAGCAGATGAGTTAACACTCACTTTTTCTTTTCTCTAATTACAATCTAAAACATGAAACATTGTTGTCAAAAAACAGAGTTGTCCTTTAAAGTCGGTCCTTGCAAATAAAACATCTGAGAACCACTGTTGGACTCCTAATATGCCTTATAGTGTTGTTGTAAATCAGAGTCAAAGCCTAAGGAAAGCTGGAGACTAGACATTATGGCTCTCAAGATAAAAATAAGAACACTAGATTTAATGGTGTGAAAAATAGAAAACCACAAATTTGCCAGAGACAAGACCAAGTCTCACAGACATATTGATGACCCCCGGGTATGAGAACCACTGTTCTATGTGTGACAATGACCCACTGAGCCAGATATGGGCGTTCCCCTGCGTGGGTTATTTTTAACCCCTGTGACCCGGTGAGAACGTTAACCCACTTAGGTCATGACCCAGCAGATTTTTTTTTTTTTTTTTTTATGTATATACTGTATAAGGAATAATAACCAGGAAAATGGTCCTCACAAGGGTCTATTTCTCATCATTATATTATAGCTGTGGGGCTCTCACAAGTATAGCAATACCAGCACACACACGACTCTCCCAGTAGTATTACTGTCTGGGGGATTTAAAGGATTAAGGTTAACATCTCTCGGAGGGGAGGGGTGGGGAGAGAGAGAGAGAGCGAGAGAGAGAGAGAGAGAGAGAGAGAGAGAGTATATGTGTCACGAAGCCAGTAGCCTCGTCACACGGCACAGTTTGCTCTTTAACCCCAAAACACATCTGCACGGCTTCTTCTTCTTCTTCAAAAAAAAAAAAGACATGACCCCGTCATAAGTCATACCAGCTCACGGCAAGCTAAACAATAAAAACTAGGGGTGCAACGGTTCAGTCAGCCCACGGTTCGGTTCGAACCTCGGTTTTGGTACAGTAAAAAAAAGAAAAAGTGTACAGAATAGAGTTATAATTATGTTTTCATGTGGCCACAACCCAAAAAAAAAGAAAGAAATTTGGTTCATTCGGTATGGACTGTTCGGTTTGGGACAGGGCCATTCGGTTCGGTATACCAATTCGGTTCAGTATCGTTGCACCCCTAATAAAAACTGCGGTATTACTATTAAACACATGCTTGTGAACACTGTTTCAGAGATGTAGCGAATGTCATTGTTACTGATGAATGTGTATGTTTCAATGTTAAAGTCTGTGGTTAATTTCTTTGGCCAACAGATGGCATCCTATAGTCTTTTTTTTTAGTGTCATGTAAAGCTGCACTCTTTTCCTCTAAAGACACGCCCCTTTTGCCTGACGGGGCGTACACAAGAAATCAAGAGCACGGCCCCATTCTGAACGCACACATTCCTTAGGGTCTTCCTTGACCTGGAAACGTTTGACACGTTTGTGAAAACGTGCGGAAAAACATGTTCTGAAAATGTCAGCGCGCAATGACATGCCCAAAGTACCCAGGCAGGTTGAAACGTGGCTGGCAGAACGCTAATCAGCTGTAGAGAGCAGTAGGCCAACAAAACAACAACAACTCATGGCTGTTTACACACTCACTGTTCCTGACTGGTTCACACAAGCCAGAGGTGGAGAAACACACGGTAGAAGGTGAACTGTAAAGTCACAATCTTTGTGATCTCTTCTCTCTCTGTGTGTGTGTGTGTGTGTGTGTGTGTGTGTGTGTGTGTGTGTGTGTGTGTGTGTGTGTGTGTGTGTGTGTGTGTGTGTGTGTGTGTGTGTGTACCTATAATATGTCCTTAAAGGGCGATTTCACCTCTGGGACAACCCAATCTTATTTTATTGTTGTTTGGGACACGATCAACACAATCCTGAGTTATTTTTTGTGTTCAATCTGTGTTTATAGATATTTTAGTATTTCAGCATGTACTAGTGATGCGTTTTGCATTCATCAGTGATACGTTTTGCATCATATGATACAAAACACATCACTAGTACATACTGAAATACTAAAATATCTCAAAACACAGATTGAACACAAAAAATTACTCAGGATTGTGTTGATTGTGTCCCAAACAACAATAAAATAAGATCGGGTTGTCCCAGAGGTGAAATGGCCCTTTAATATAAAAAAAGTTAAAGCACCAATGACATAGAAACTTAAGTTTAAAACAAAAAAAACTTCAGCAGGATTTAGAAGGCACTTATCCACCTGTTTCAGCAAGAATTTACTATAGCACTGTCTGTGGGACACTTCCGGAGAACAGCAGATATACAAGCTCACGTCGCGTCGCAGATCTATGCAACCGTTGTGAGCTTGTAGATCACACTCGGCTGCGGCGCCGGAAGCTGCCGCACACCTTGTGCGCAATGCATGATGGGATGTTGGAAAGTTGTGGATAGAATCTGGTCAAAATATTCAAAGACTCACACACATTTTCAAGATCTTTCCAAAAATAGCAGATGTACAAGCTTGCATGTGAGCTTGTATATCTGCTATTTTTTAATAGTTAAACCATAAAATAATGCGTTCCTGGTCTAAATAGCGTAATATAGGATTACTTGTTACCAAAAAATATATATACATTAGATTCAGCATACTGTATATGTTGTGAATGCCGCGAAGCCAGGGTTAATATGGTCAAGTCTGGGCCGCGTCACGCAGAGCGCGGTGCGACCCAAGGCAAAGACCACAGCATGTGATGTTGTGTTCCTATGGTCTGCCAGGGCCCATGGTGTGTGTGTGTGTGTGTGTGTGTGTGTGTGTGTGTGTGTGTGTGTGTGTGTGTGTGTGTGTGTGTGTGTGTGTGTGTGTGTGTGTGTGTGTGTGTGTGTGTGTGTGTCCCCAGGTCCATATGGCTGTGGGTACATCCCCCATTGACAAGCTGGCATTACCACCCAGCCACCCACAGCTCGCTCGCTCTCTCTCTCTCTCTCTCTCTCTCTCTCTCTCTCTCTCTCTCTCTCTCCCTCTCCCTCTCCCTCTCCCTCTCTCTCTCTCTCTCTCTCTCTCTCTCTCTCTCTCTAAAAAGGGACATATTTTGTACACTTAGTTGCGCGCCAATGCCGCGCGCCGCAAATAGACAACTTACAAACACACGACGAGTTGTGAATCTGCCGTTTGCCGCGGCCAACCGAGTCTAAAACCGGGGATAATCCTGTCTTTGTAACTCATCTCCACCAGGCGTGTGCGCTCAAAGACATCAAAGGGGGCTTGAGCCCCCACCCTTTTATCAGTATCTGTAAAAAGTGCCCTCTCTGGACCAGGAATGCAGTTTTCACTATGGTGAAAGAAATGCAAAATGCTCTCTTTCCATGCCATACCTGAACTACTGAACTTGAATGCGGCATCTTATGTTGAAAGAATTGCCCTCTCTGCGAAAGAAAATCAAACATCGAAAATACCCGACCTCCAAGCTCAACAACGTGTGAGCTTGGAAGTCTGCTATTTTTGATATTTTCACCAAAAGGCCCTTTTAGAAAGTTCAGCCCCTGCCTCTCTAACATTCTCTGCATGTCCCTGATCTCCGCCATCTCTCTCTCCCTCTCTCCCTCTCTCCCTCTCCCTCTCTCCCTCCCTCCCTCTCTCCCTCTCTCCCTCTCTCGTCATCTCCTCTCTTCCTGTCAGATTATAGAACAGATTATGGGAACAGATGTGATGATTCTTTTTTATTTCATGTACATGTCGACGTGCTTATAACCTTTGATACACTGACTCTGCTTATACTGTGCAGTACGCCATAAACTGAGCTCCAGTGATGATGGACAATTGGCAAAGTACAGCGGTTTGTGTTGTTTGTATCAGTGGTTCTCAACCTGTGGGTCCCCAAATTATTTGGGGGGCTCCCCAGCTGATTAAGTTGTTTTCTCACTCAACATTAAACAAACCAAAATAAAGATTATAAGTGTATAGAGGGTTTATGCACATTGCTAAAGTGACAATTTACTGACTTTTTTTTAAAACCTCTAAAATGACAAATTAATATTGGACAAATTGTTTAATATTAGAGGCCGACATTGTGAAAATAGACGTTGTGAAAATAGACGATCTACATGCTCACAACTCCTCGCCTCACAACGCTAACGCCTCCATCATTTAGCTGGGGACCCACCTGGAACCCTCTCAAGGACAATGTGGAACGCCCTCCCGCAAGCCTTAAAGGAGTGAAACTCCCTAGCCTCCTTCAAAATTGGAATGTAAAGTCACCTTCAGGCGGCTGCTACTCGAGACATGTATATAGACTAAGCCCCCATATATAGACTAAGCCCCCATGTTTCCACCCCCCCTTTTTTCCTCCTCTTTTTCTGCTTGTGTAATTGATGTTATCCTATGTAAAGTACTATGTTCTATCCGTCTGTCTTTCAATGTTATATGAGATACATAAGTGGTTCCTGTGTAAATAAGCCGTAAAGCTTACTAGGGTCTCCTTTTAGTTTACCTTGTACCAGTGATTTGTGCTGTCATGAAACTGCTTTTTTATATTGCAAACTGCTAATAAACTCTTCAATCAAATCAATCAAACCACTGGTTGAGAACCACTGAGGTAGGACGTTAATTAATGTACAGGAAAACGTTAGTATGGAGATAAGGTTTCTGGCCATCAACGTAATAGAAAAGATTCTATGTTGTTAACAAGTCTTGTGGACCATGTCACCCTGACCTTTCACAGCTTTTACCCATTATGTGTTGAGTTAGTGGGCACATACAGCGCTATTGAATCCTTCAGGGAGTGGGAAGCTTTCAAAACCTTGAGCCATCATCATAGATCCATGGTTTTGTTCATGTCATAATGGCTGAGTGGCAGAATCACAGCCTGGTACAGCAGCGGAGAGAACGGTCGAAGAGTGCATCTTTACAACAGGCTGTTCAGACCAAAACTAAATTGCACGTCTCGTTCCTTCCTCCAAGACATCAATGCTTCAATCAGTGATTGAATGGAATCGGGGGGCATCCTATTATCCTATTAACTCTGCCAGCGGAGATGCGTGTCTCTCGGAAAGCCCACGCACGTTTCCTGATCAAATAGAAGAGCAATTAATTAATTATGATTTAATAACGTCTAGTTCTCGGCTTTTGTATCATCACTGTTGGGCGACATGTTTCAAATTTCAACCCAATTCCTCGTTGTGTAAGCTTGTGGATCTGTTATTTCCGCAGATCAGCTATTATGTACCCTCCTTTTTTGCACAAAATTAATAAAACTCTTCAAACAGAAAGTACTTTTTTAATCATGCGTTCCAGTGTTCAACGCAATAGAGGGTATGCGTGTGACATCATCATCATACCTGGAAGTTATGTGGGAACGCCTACTGAGTGGCAAAAAACTACTTTCTGGCCTTGACAGCCCATACATCCAAACAGAAAATTCTTATTTGATTGCATTAAATGGCATTCAATGACGTTAAACTCACTTTGCGACTCGATTTGCCATTCACTTCATGCATGCGCATACCCTCTATTCTACCACTTTTTGTGGTCACATGTTCAGATACTAGATTGATTGGCTTAAAACAGTGGTAAATCAGTCAACAACCGAGTTGGCTCATGGACCCCGCCCACTGTTGTGTTGCAGTTGTAACATTTCCAAGTTACAACTGTGTTTTCTTTCATTTATATGGTAGAAGTGGTAGAAAAGCAATTTACCATTCAAGGGTCGCGGGTTGTTGGCTGATTCAGGGTTGTTTGGCACTCGGCTTCGCCTCGTGCCACAACCCTGAAACAGTGGTAAATCAGCCAACAACCCACTCCCTCTCATGGTAAATGGCTTACTTATTAGTGTGACAATTAATCTGGAACTTACATGTTGTAACGGTGCCAGCCCCACAAAAAGTCCATTGTTTTACCCGCCTCCCCTCCTCCCCCTCAGTCACTGTGGCCTGTCCTGACCTGTCCTCATGCAGAGGGAATTCCCACAGGGGTCAAAGGTCGGTGTGTTGCGTAATTACGGGATGGCAGCCAAATAGCTAAGGAGCAACAACAACAGCAACTTGCGGCGACAGTTATATTAAAAGTACAAGCTTCCAGACCGGTTTGCAACACTGCAGTGCTGAGTCATGTTAAATGGTAAATGGTGCATTTATGTAGCGCCTTTATCCAGGTATGATGAAAATAACACTAAAGAGTAACAGTATAGAGCAGGGGTTTTCAACTGCCTGGTGGTCCGTGAAGGTTTGTGCATGTGGTCCCTGACTGTGCATTTAGTAATGTAGGAAAAGTGAAGACTAGTTGAGAAACTGCTCACTGAATGACCTGGTGACCTATCAGTGGTGGAAAAAAGTAATTACTTAAGTAAAAGTACCAATACTGCAATGTAGAAATAGTCTGTTACAAGTAAAAGTCAGTAATTCAACATTTACTTGAGTAAAAGTAAAAAAGTGTTATCAAAATGTACTTTTAGTACACAAGTAGTGTAGTCAAAAGTGTACTAAAGTACTGTACTTAAGTACATGTAGTTACTTTACACCACTGGCTATGATGACACATCAATGTAGTCAGTTACTGGGAAGTGGGAAGGTTAAGACAGAAAAGGGAGCTAGATTCTCAAGAGGGGGAAGTGATTGAGTCATCATTATTAGGAAATGTGCCCTTATAATCGCATGCTCATAAGTTACAATCCGTTATCTGTTAAAATGCACCCTTAGAGCCTCTTAAGAGTCCCAGTGTGTATTCTGTGAGGTATAGCTTTTTAGGAAGCCGGCTGTGCGAGGAGTTTTAAGGCAAAATGGACGCCGACACAGAGGTGACACTTAATTTACTGTGCTGGAGTGACGTTAAGCTTTACAACCAACGACATTAGAACCAACCCAATGTGTTGACTCACTCAGACAGGGCCTGAGCAGACTGACTAACACACAGGGAGAGAGAGAGAGAGAGAGAGAGAGAGAGAGAGAGAGAGAGAGAGAGAGAGAGAAAGAGACAGAGAGAGAGAGAGAAAGAGACAGAGACACAGAGACAAAGTCAGAGAGAGAGAGCACATCCAGTGGTGAAAAAGTACACACATTTTTTACTTAAGCCCCTTTTCCACTGACATGGCCCAACACCACACCACTCCACACCGCCCACTTGTACCAGGTTTTCCACTACAAGGACGTGGGTAGAGTGGTGCGAAAGTGGTACTAAACATGGAAAATGCCGATATTTTATATGTGGTGCAGTGTGGTGCGGTGTAGTGTCGTGTAATGTGGTGCTAAAGCTGCAGTCGAAAAGGGGCTTTAGTAGTAGTAGAATTAGTATCAAGTATCAAGTATCATATACCGCAATGCAATGTAGAAATACTCTGTTATAAGTAAAATAATTAATGTTTCGTAATAATAATCAAAGTCTACGAAGTAACTAGCAACTCAAGGTTTCTAATAATTGTGGTGGTGTAAACTTACAATGTTTGCCTCTGAGATGTAGTGGAGTAGAAGTAAAATGATTGAAAATTGGGAATACTCTAGTAAACTAACAGTACTTGAATAAATGCACTTTGTTACTTTACACCACTGTGTATACAATGTCGCTACTTGCCTTCAAACTAGGGATGGGACGTCACGTTATGCAATATTATCGTTTATTGTGATAAAAAACAATCGTATCGTGGAGATTTAATTCATCGTGATATCGTCCTCCGTCATGCACTGGGATCAATTCACCTTTTGACCAGCTGCATACCTGCATATCTGCACTTAAACCCTCTATAATTGGTGAAAGGTACTTATAATATGATATGTACTCGATGCAGTCTTTTTTTCACTCTACTCTTTGCCAAAAAATAGCCGATCTACAAGCTCACAAGGCGTCACAACGTGAATGCTGCCTTCAGGTATGGCATGGAAAGAGGGCATGTTTTTCACCATAGTAAAAACTGCATTCATGGTCTGGAGAGGGCACATTTTTACAGACGGATAAAAGGGCAGGGGCTCAAGCCCCCTTTGATGTCTATGTGTGCACGTGCCTGCAGGGAAGTGTATTCCAGACACGAGTCCCCATTCAGATCTGGGGTCAGAGGAAAGTGCGTTTGTTCAGTGAGTCAACCTGTTGGCTTCAAGCACAGAGCTGTGCAGTGGTTTTCCATAATGTCAATGTAAGCTACTGTAAGTGGTTCAGGTTTATACAGGCCATTAGGGGTTTAGAGAGGATTAAATGGATATAATATTTGATTGCTGCATGCAACCGTCAGGTCGCAGTTACTATCAAAACCTCCACCGGCTGTCAGTCAGTCAGTGTGTCCATCATGTCACACTTTTCCCCTACTTATATCTCCGCCACCAGTGCCCCTATCCATGCCAAACTTTGCACACACACTCCTTGGCTGCCAAACCACAACCTCCACCCCACATTTCTCACATGCCCCTCTTCTAGCGCCACCATGAGGCCGATTCTTGCTAATCACATTTTTGGACACTGCTCCTACACATTTTGCCCTAAAATCACGCAAAGCGGTACACAGTATGTCTAGAGTCATGTCATCAACATGGATCTGTCCCATTTAGCGCCACCATCAGGTCGATTTCTGCATGACCTGACGGTGGCTTATCTCCCGATTAGGGAGTCTTACTGGTGTAGTGTATGGTCTCTGCCGGGTGGAAACCTCATACTGCATGTCCAAAACCTTTTACCTTTTGAGGATTCAAAAGTAGCAAAGGTAGAAGATCTGCAAGCTCGCTGTTCTGCTACTTTAAATGCTTTTGTGTGACGCTGTAGTATGATCAATTAGGGGTGAAAAATGTTTTCCTTTCCGTGTGTGTGTGTGTGTGTGTGTGTGTGTGTGTGTGTGTGTGTGTGTGTGTGTGTGTGTGTGTGTGTGTGTGTGTGTGTGTGTGTGTGTGTGTGTGTGTGTGTGTGTGTGTGTGTGTGTGTGTGTGTGTATTGCTTGCATGTCTAATGTTGTCCCAGACTGCTGACAACACTGAAAACGTGCAAATTATTAATGAACAAAGAAAAAAAACATTAATTAACAGATGTATAGGCCTTCATCAGCGGTCACAAAGTTCTTTCCTCCTGGAGGGTTACTACTTGGGCCTCCACACTTTTATGAATGCGATAAAAATAATAATCTGACCATCTGGATGTGACAAGAGCATGGAGGTGACAGCAGTGTCACCGTCTGGCTGTCATGTAGTGACAGAGTGACATGACAGCCAGATTACACATACATGAGGATTACTACACTTACACATACAGTACACACACTCACATATCCTCGTTGTCGGGTGGAAACCTTGTATGTCCAAAACCGTTTTGTATTCATAATTTTAAAAATGATTTAAACTAGTGAAAACAGACGATCTACAAGCACACAACGCCTCGCGCACATCTACTGATTTTTTAAATCAAGGTCAACGCTAAAATCTAAAGCGACACCAACGCTTTCCCCGGTTTTAATAGGATAAAATTATTCATTTCTCCACTCGGAGCGAGGCGCTAAATATCTCCTTGCGTAAAGGACGTGCCCCCACACCCACACATCTCTCCCATGATAGTAATAATTGTTATTATTATGCAAAGAGAAAACATGTGTGGTTTGGCCCGCTTCGGTGGCTTCTTTTGTGTCCGGCGTGGGAGGACTGGGTGTCCAAAAACCAACAGCCATCATTAGCTAAAGCAGGGGTCTTCGAACGTCTTTCAGCCCAAGCAACCCGAGAGAGAGAGGAAGCAGGGACAACCCCCTCCCCCCCCACCCACTACATATTGTATAACATTGTGCTGCAGATTGAACTTTTTCATAAGACTTCATAGACTTGTTTTACAGCACTATATCATCAGCGTTGGATTGATGCTAATGTGTACTTTCAAACATTTAACCACTTAAACCAGTGTTTCTCAAATGGGGGTACGTGTACCCCTAGGGGTGCGCAGGGGTACGTGAGAAAAAACTAGAAAATGGGAATATGTATTTAGTGTTATGGTCAATGATAAAACATTGACAGACTTTGTGTGAACCTGCTCATTTGTAAATTGTCAAACCAAATGTCATCAATATCTTGATTAGCACAACAGTTATTTAATATAAAGCAATGTTTATTTGCCATTATGCTGTTTTATTTTGAACATATTGGCATTGGAACTGGACTTTTGATGTACATTTTCCTAGCAAAATGCTGTAGTCAGGGGAAGGGGGTACTCGGCTTCAGAAGTGACAAGTCATAAGGGGTACTGCAGACAAAAAAGTTTGAGAACCACTGACTTAAACAGTCAAATGCTGCCCTTGGTCTGCCGTTTTTTATTTATTTTTTTCCTCTACACCAAACCTCTTTAGCCTCACGTAGCCAGACAATATCACACTGCGTGGTTGTGCTTACAACGGCAGATAGTCTAGCTGATGCTAGGCTAAAACCTCTTTGCCAAAAATAGCCAATTTACAAGCTCACAACGCTAAAGTTCTCCCCAAAATAGGGACGCTACGGTTCAAGTAGTTAAATGACGACTTCAGCCTTTTTCAACTCATCTTCATATAATTTGTCCTCACTAATGCTCATGATACAATGTTTTTTTTTGTGTCTCATAGGAGGACTGTGTGTGTGAAACCCGTCTACCAGTGACATCATCGATGGAGAATCCAAGCTAATAGAAACTGCAAGCTTTCTATTCCTGAAAAGTTACAATGTTACAATGGAAGCCCATGTTCTCGCGATAATAAAAATGAACATATATATTTTTTAAATATCTTCCCAACGATGATGTCACTGGTAGACGGGTTTCTGAACTGCCCTCAGCCCTCCCAATAGACACAGAGCGAGTAGAACGAAATTGTGCAATTAAAAAAATAATAATAATTATATGAAGATTGAAAAGTGGTGAAGTCGTCCTTTGCTTAACACCTTCTAAGCCAAGGGGAGCCCCTTAATGTTAAAACCGTACTATATCGCACATCCCCCCAGGGACTCTCAGCCACGTCGTACATTCCCGGACTTTGTCTTTAAAACCGGAATAAAAGCTTTTGATCCGAAAATCGGCGATCGTCTAACCTTCCCTAGTCACCACTCGTGCACTGATAGCTCATGCAGACCGTGCATGAAGCAGAGGTGACGTCAGCGCCTCTCCTTCTCCAAGGCACCTTCCACCCATCCGTTTACTGTCTACACACTCGAGCTCCTCCTGCAGCCATGCTTGGGGCTATGCTAGCGAAACTTTTCAGTTCTGTTCTTCAGTCACACATGGACTATTTGCGGGGACATTTACGTGAAAGGATCGCGCACGCGAAACGCACGGGGACATCGACGATCGGCCAAAACCCCCATTCTATCCCAACGGAAATCGAGAAAATCATGGTGAGTTACTGGCCTGGGGGGAAAAAAAAAGAAAAAACAGCGGCGCTGTTCAAGATGGAGGGGCTGCGGGGTCATGTTTATAAACATAATATTATGTCTCAGATCACAATACAATAATAGAAATGTCACGGCTAATCTACCAACCACCATTCTATTTCGGACGTCAAGGTGTTAAGTACATTTTGATACAAATACTTTTATGTATAAAGTGCAAAGTATCTTCTTTTAAAATTCCTGTCTTTTTCTTGTACAGAGTATTTCTACATTGCCGTATTCATATGTAAAAAGAGTACTTTTTTTCCACCACTGGAAGCTGGCTGTGTGAAGAGTCTACGCAAACAGACACCGCCGCGCACACACACACACACACACACACACACACACACACACACACACACACACACACACACACACACACACACACACACACACACACACACACACACACACACACACACACACACACACACACACACACACACACACACACACACACACACACACACACACACAAAGCTAATGTTGACTCACTCAAACAGACCCAGAGGAGGAAGAAATACAGGAGGAAATAACGTCAATAAAAGAGAAAATGATGAGGAGAGATGTGTGCACAATGAAGCAGGTCAAACACCACTACTGTACTTAAGGTGGGGTAAGTGGTTTTCTTTGGTTAAAATGAGTGTTAAATGGCTCCATATTATGATAGTACTCATTGCTGTATATTGTCTCGTTGTCGAGTGAAAACCTTGTATGTCCAAGATCATTCGTTTTCCATTTATCATTTTAGAAATGATTTACACTAGTGAAAACAGCCGATCTATAAGCACACAACGCCTCGCACCGCGAGGCGTTGTGTGCTTGTAGATCGGCTGTTTTCACTACTTTAGTGCGACAGCCTTGTATGATGAAGCAGGGCTTTACTTTGTGAAAGAACGTACAAATGTGAAACTTGGAGATACGAGGCTTCCACCCGACAACGACGGTATATAGAGTGTTTGTTCAGTAACAGTGTCCATGTCACACCAGCTCTTTATAATGAACAGAAAATGCATTTTCAGGCCGGGATACCACATTTTATCCAATCAGGATAGAGAACTCAGACAGGATACAGGTTAAAGTTTAACCTGTATCCTGTCTGAGTTCTCACTTGTTTAACCGTTAAACAAGTGAAATTGGAAGTGATGACAAAGAAATGAGCAGACAAAACTGGAACTGTAACACTAAATGGGTACTCTATCCTGATTGTCTGATATTTTGTCACCTCCACAATTTCACTAAAGTTTTATTAAAGTTTATTTAAAGAGCTGGAGCGACACAGAGACTCCTGTTACTGAACAAACACTCTATAGCAATGATTACTATCAGAATATAGTGCAATGGATATAGTACATCAATCTGATGTCAGGGGAACCACACTAACAGAATCACTTTATGCCCCATATAGAGTTCCATGATGTCATCAATATTAAGCCCATATTGCGAGGCGTTGTGAGCATGTAGATCGGCTATTTTCACAATTTCTGATATTTGACAATTTGGCCAAAGTATAACTTGTCATTTTAGAGGTATGTGCAGATACCCTCTCTATACACTTAAACATTATGTTGGTTTGTTTACTGTTGAGAGAGAAAACAATGTTGCACATTAAGTTAATCATCTGGGGACCCCCCAAAAATAATATGGGGACCAACCCACAGGTTGAGAACCACTGCATTACACCACTGCCAATGAGAAATATTGACAAGAGCGTGTGACTAAATACGTTGGATCCATTGGAATCCAGCTTCTTGTCCCCCCCTTTTTTCCCTCTCAAAAGTAACAGTTTTGCACATACTGTACGGCAGCGATGACACGCACATAATGAAGACACGTGTAAACGTGGGCGTACGCACACACCACACACACACACACACACACACACACACACACACACACACACACACACACACACACACACACACACACACACACACACACACACACACACACACACACACACACACACACACACACACACACACACACACACACACACACACACACACACACGGGCGTCACAAGGGGGGAAAGTGGGACTGAGGTGGAGGAGCCTTGTTTATTTTGTACTTTAGCTATTGAAAAATAGCAGATATACAAGCTCACAGCGCGGCACTGCGAGCTTGTAGATCTGCTATTTTTGAAAAGTCGTGATAATGTGTGCAAATCCTTGAATATATAGATTTTTTAAGCAAACGTTTGTAACTCAAGTTTTGCTTCTGGGCGTCCCTGGAACGAAATATTTTGAGATAGGGGTTTGTGGTCAAATACAAATCATTTTGGGGGGTCCTTGACATGAAAAAGTTTGAGCACCACTGATATAGAAACATAGGTTTTTCAAAAAACCTTAGAAGGATTTGAAATATTCAAAGACTTGCACGTTATTTTTCAAAAATAGCAGATCTACAGGCTTGCAGTGCAGCACTCAGTGCCGCGCTGTGAGCTTGTAGATCCGCTATTTTTCAATAGTTAAAGCACAAAATGTGAGTGAATCCTTGTACCCAGGGCGCATAATTCAGTGCGACACCCTGGCTTGCACACACACAACAACGGCAGTCGTCTCTCACAAACCCCCGCAGGCTGTGAGCTGTGAGTCAGTTCATGGAACTGAGTCACCTGCCTCGATGGAGGCGTTGGGTTCTTGATGTGACGCATCGCCTCGCCTCACTGACACCGACCAACCTGGAGGGGAAGCGAAGGCTTTGTCCATCATCTGAGGAAAACATCTAGGCTTGTTCTTTTACACAGAGAAAAGCCTTCATCAGATGCTCCCTGAATCCTGACTCGGGTCTGAAGAACAAAGGTTTTTTTTCATCGTTTCATGGTGGGAAAAGCGGTTTTCAGTTCTCGCTGCAGTGCCGCGAGGTACTTTAACGCTAAAATACCTCGGCCTGTCACTGTTATATGGTGATATAAGTATCTTATGTGAGCTTGTAGATCTGCTATTTCTGCTGTTTTTGCTTTAGTTTGTTGTTGTTTTAGTTTTTTGTCACAGTATCCACAACATTCCAACATCCCATCGTGCATTGTGCAGAAGGCGAGTGGCATTTCCGGCATCGCAGCCGAGTGTGATCTACAAGCTCACAACGGCTGCATCTGCGACGCGACGTGAACTTGTATGTCTGCTGTTAGCCGGAAGTGTCCCGCAGATAATGCTACAGTAAAGTCTTGCGGAAACAGGTGGATATTTGCGTCTCAGTCTCAGAGAGATGGATGGATGAGGGACAGACAGCTAGGATGTAACAGAGAAGAGTGGGCACTATGATGTAAAATTGACAATTATTTTCCTAAATGTTAAAAAGTCAAATATTTAGGAAATTGTCTTAAGTAATGTAACAAATAGGCATGCATGATTAGAACACGACTGAACATTCCGCAATTAAGGTCTAATATTTCTATAATTGCTGTCCTGTCTTCTGTATAACTGACTAGCTGGAGCAGGAATGTATACACAGTTTATAAATATGATGCAATTTTGCCAGTCAAGAATATCATAGATATATTTTAATTCACATTTTTATATCATCTATAAAATACAGCTTTGATAACCCCAAATTCAGAGATTCTGTGAAGGCAGAGAGACAGCTGTCAATCTGGGCTGGGGCCCTCACCAGTTAAACAGGCTACAGCTGGTGTTAGGAGTAGGCCTACATGTTATTGAATCAAATAAGTTATTTTTTATGGGGAATGATACGTGACCTTGTCCTGGGCCAGTTACAGTGGTGGGGGCCATGGTAGCAATCATGGTAATTTGCAAAAGGGGACAGTACAGTAGAGTTCACTGATACAACTTCTACTGAAAGGATTTAAACCACAGAAAGCTCAATGGCTTGTTTGCATTGGGGTCCTTTTATACTCAATTCATAAAAAAGAAAGAAAAAGGCGCTGATATCGAGGATGAACGAGGATGCGCGATTTGCGCACGCATGCGAGTCAGGGCCATTGATCATCAAAATCCACTGGCCCAGAGGGCCAGTAGTAAATTTCCCTTAACACAAACTCTGCCATCAAAATACCCCTTTGTACCCCTTCTCTGCCATGCCCGTAGAGCCCGTAAATGTAATAAAAATTAATTAAAAAACATTTTTTTATCGAAGCGCAACTAAAATAGGCCGGAACTAATGCTCCGTGATCGGTTTCTACACGGACACATTATTGAGCGGACCACTTTAACATTGGAGTCCCTGAACCGGAAGCGGAAGTCCGTCCTCTATTTTGGCCCAGCTTACTGTCTACACTCCGCGGCTTACAGATGGAGAACTTATTGATCAATTGAAAAAGTTTCAACGGATTTGAGAAGCTGATGGAATACGCGAACACACGAGCAGTGTCCGATCACGCACGATGGGAACTGGACGAGCGCCCACGTTAACAGGTAGGACTCGGAGAAGCCGGCAGTGAAAGACATAGAGAAATTAACGGGCTTTACGGCCGTAAACTACGAATGAGTTAATGTCTACCTACCCCTGATAATGGACCGTAATTATAATATGAAAAGGGTTGAACACCACCGATATAAGGGAAGCTCCAGACAGATCCCAGAAATCCAACAGGAATAGCATGTGGTTGCCCTGCTCTGTTTCTCTGCCTATAAACTAGGGCTGCGAATCTTTGGGTATCCCACGATTCGATTCAGAATCCATTCTTGGGGTCACGATTTGATTCTTTCAAATCCAAATGATTCGATTCAGATATGGTTATTTTCCGAACACATTTTAGTGTAGTACAGTACATGTACAGTATGTAGCAACATATTTGTTTTTGTAATTGTGGGCTCGCCTATAAGGCGAGCACACTTTAGATATTGTCATTATTTCTATACTAGGCAGGCAGTCAGTGCAAGTATCAAAAAACTTCGGTTCCTTTCTACTCCTACATACTTAGTGAGAAAATGAAAATAAAAACATCAATGTGTTCAGCTTACTGTGGCGACGTGTGCTATTACTTTTTACAGCAATCGGCCAAATGGTGGCGCTGTAGGAAGCCTTCGAAAGTGCGAACTTTGAACAGGTATAGCTCATGCTGTGTTTGAGGTAAAGCCATGAAACCTGTATACACGTATGCGTCTCCTCATGCCGAACAACTTTTACGCTCTGACTTTTGACCTTTGACCTTTAGATCTCCCACAATTTGGAATTATATGAAAAACAGTAAAAATCTATCTCCTCCTGGGTTTTTTTCGTTACGCGCACGAAACTTTTTTCACATGAACTTTGGACCAATACGGTCAGATTGATCAACCAGATTTCTTTTAAAGTGAAATATAATTTTTTAATAATTCAATCAATATTGCGGTTTTATGCAAATTATTCTTTGGCCTCTAAATCATACATGCAAAGTTACACGTTCATGGCATTTGGCAAAGATGTGGAGGGTTAGTCAAAGTATCACTGAAACCAATTTTATTCCAATCGGCCAAAGGGGGGCGCTATACGAAGCGTTTGAAAATTCAAACTTTAAACGGGCATAAGTCATGCCTCGTTTCGTTTGAAGACATGCAACTTGCCTACACGCGTGCTTTGACTCGAGCGGAAGACATCTGTGTCTTTGTTAAGTAAGCTCCGCCCTTCGATTTTCCGCCACTTTGAGCAGTTTGTAAAACGCGTAAACCCGCTTTTATTCTGGAATCTTCGCGTCACGTGCACAAAACATTTTTTTACATGAACTTTGGACCGATATCTAAAGATCTGTCAGATCGGATTTCTTTAACATTGAAACATGCTTTTTTAAATAATTCAAACAATATTGCATTTTTATGCAAATTATTATTCTGCCTCTAAAACATACAAGCAAAGTCACATTTTCATGACAAAATAGTGTAGAGGGTTAGTTCAAATATCACTGAAACCAATCTTACCCCAAATGGCCAAAGGGGGGCGCTATATAATTTTGAGCAGTTTGTAAAACGCTTAAACCCGTTTTTATTCTAGGATTTTTTTTGCAATTTGCATGAAACATTCTACACGCAATCTAAGGACCTTTATCTAACATGCCTATGAAGTGCACACAAAAAAATTATAAAATAATAATAATAAATATAGCTGCAAGCGGCGATAAAGTGTCCAAAGCCAAAAACACCTCAAATCATGAACACAGCCTTGGATGTGCGTGAAATCTTGCAAGCACATTCCCAATAGGTCAAGGAACAGATACCAACCTTCTCACATTGGCCTGTTATAGCGCCACCAGCGGGTCAACTTTTGCACAACACATTTTTGGAACAAAATGGACCAATCTTTGACGTCAGTAACGTCAAAGAGAGCACTGCCTGCGATCTTGACATTTTGTGCTTTTATAGCCATTGTTTTCTGGCTTGAAGCGAGCCCACAATTGTTTCGAAGGAACAATATTTTTCTAGTTTCTTGAATAATATTTGATGTTTTTCAGAAAACTTAGGTCAAGCCTAAATGGGTTAAAAACGATTCTCGATTCAAAATGATTCTCGATTCAAAACCGAACAATTCTTTATTCAATTCATAGGATATCAGGATCTACTCCAGTCTTCTGCAGGCATGAAAGCAGAGTACATTTACGTAGCTTTTATAATTGTAAAGGTTTTATCAACTTATTGCAATAATGTAGACACAAAAAAGGCAAGTCTGTCTGTCTTGTTCATGCTTGCACACTTTCTTTTAACTTGTACAAACACAACATAATATCTAATAAATAATCATAAGAAATCATAATTTAAAAAACATAAAATATTGCTGTCACAATTATTACATAATCGTCTAATCGGAAATAGCAGATCTACAAGCGAGCTTGTACATCGGCTATAGTGGAAATAGATCGGCTATTTCCACTATCAATGTTCTTTTTTAAGTATGAAGTTGTCAAATATGTCAGTAATTTCTTTGTATATTTAGGTATGTGCAACTTCAAATCGCAGTTATTTGAGTGACATTTAATCCTCATAATCGTGACAGCCCTATCATAAAATAAATATCATAAAATAAAAACGCGATTCGAGTTCGAATCGATTTTTTCCTGCACCCCTACTATAATCCTGTGTGTTTGAGCTGTGTTAAGCAAAGGCTCCAGCTATAGATGCCATCTGCAGTCGTCACTCAAATCCATTTTTTTTTTGGCACAGAAAGACAAAAGGAGAGACAGAAAGGTTGCACATGGACGGGCCCAGCGCCAGATGAATCCTGGCAGGCGACAAAGCGGCTTGAGACGGTGGCCAAAAACACGTCAACACCAGCGAAATACGACGGGGCGAAAAGAGAGGACCGCCATGAGGTGGCATGAAGACAAATCAATTCCAGCTTAAAGGAGAGTTTTGGGCCAGAAGGCTTCATAGTACTTATTCGCCCAAATGATGGTCCAGGTGTTCCTTTATCAAAAGATGCAGTATATTCCATTTTGGGTCTATCTGCTCTACCCCAACCAGGGCTTCAGACAGGAGCGGGTGGTTAAATTGTTAATCCGCTTATTTCACTCGTTCGAAAGTAAATTCTTTCACAACTTGTCTGACACAAATACTGTTTATATATATATATATATATATATATATATATATATATATATATATATATATATATATATATATTTTTTTTTATCCCATGGTTTTTGCAACCCATTTTCTCACCCAGTGCAAACTACCTAACCTGTAGTCCTGGTTTCCGCTCTCCCCCTGCCGCGCCAGGGGAATTGGGGAGCACCTGGCTGGCTAGGGGGAGGTAGTATAGAAACCAGGACTACTGCATGTTTTTGTGAGGGCATCTACCCTAGGAGACATGTGGAGAACATGCAAACTCCACACAGAAAGGCCCTATGGCCAACCCCACCTGACGCGGAGAAACACGCCCCCCAGTACCCACAGCGTCCCCCGGCGGGAATCGAACCCAGGACCTTCTAGCTGTGAGGCGAAGCGCTAACCACTGCGCCACCGTGCCCCCTTTAATCCACTTATTTCACTGACTCGTTCGAAAGTCAATTCTTTCTCGACTTGTCTGCCGCAAATACTGATTGCACTCTCCCCACAGTAATAAGGAAAAGAAAAAAACAACACATATTGGCCATTTTTACACTTAGTTAATGTTAAGCTCAGTGTCAGGGAAGCCCAAAACGAGAGTAAATGCCAGCAGAACAGAAATGCCAGCAGAACAGTATTGCAAGCCATTTTGGCAAACTTTTGGTCGGTGCTACCCACATATTTGGCTGTGTAGCTCATGCCTCGAATGCCCGATGCATACAAGCTGTACCTCGTTGTAAAGGTGACAAATTAAGTAATTAACAATAAAATAATTAACAATAAAAATTGTATTATTAAAGGGGAGATATAATGGACCGAAGTCAAGTTTCCTTTCTTTTTGTGCTGAGTGTATATGAAGAACATTCTCACTTGGCACGGAAAAGTTTGAGAACAACTGATTTAGAAGGCATTTGTAGAATCAGCCTCAGGCCTTATTGGGTTAATGAGCAATCTGGAACATTCCCCCTGGAACAGGAATGTGATAATGTCAACATTACGCACACACCAGGCTTGTCCCGTCACTGTGTCCCAGGGACAAGACAAGGACATGATGGTGACATGTCCACCGTCATGCAAACATACGGACATGTGAATCGGTGTTGCCAGATTCTGCGCGAGAAATAAGCAACCAGATCTACGAAAACAAGCCCAAAAGAAGCAACTATACTGTAGGCCACATGAGCACTTTAAACCTATATGCATTGGCTATTTGAAAATAGACGATCTACAAGCTCACAAGGTGTCACGGTGAGCTTGTAAATCGGCAATTTTCAAACAAATCTTTAAAAGCATTTTTTAAACACAAATACAGCACGGGTGTCCCTGAAACTAAATATTTTTGTGGACCAATAAATCACTTGACATGATGGTCCTTGACATGAAAATGTTTGAGAACCACTGGTTTTAAGGAAGCAAGCCCAAATAAGCAACTGCACTTTAGGAAACGAGACCCCCAAAAACTCAAAATCTACCAATATTTACAAGTCACTTTACAGAAAAAAAAACAAGCCCAAGGTTGCTTATAATAAGCAGACATGGCAACACTGATGTGAGCGGTATGGCGGTGTACCCTGCCTCTATCACATGGCCTTGGCATGTTCCTACTGTCAGCGCTATAGTATACACTGACGAGGAAAACTATTTCCTGGACGCAATGACCTGCGTGCAGCAACTTCAGAATAAACTACACACACACACACACACACACACACACACACACACACACACACACACACACACACACACACACACACACACACACACACACACACACACACACACACACACACACACACACACACACACACACACACACACACACACACCTAAAACCAGTAAGACACCCTAAAGGAGAGAAGCGAGGGGGTGAGGTCGCGCACATGGGCGCTTTGGCATGTATATACGGTCCCAATGACAGAGATGCTTTCCCACACACAGTCCACCTCTAAGCTATGATTCATTCCATTATTTATCTTCCAGGTTTCTTTTGACCCCATCTATCTCTGTCTCTACCTCTACTTCTCACAATATCTCTCTCTGTCCAACATCATTACCATAGGCTTACATTCTTATCCCTCCCATCAGGGCAGGAATTTCATGAAGGCCATGGCCGTTGTTTCCCCTCAGTTTGGCATTGTGCACCTCAAACAAATGGCATGACCTGAGGCCACAGTGGCCTTAATGCCCCAGCTGACTGTACCACTTTCTCCTCTGTCTCTTTCTTGTCAATATGTAGACAGTAGACACCGTTCTCTTTCTTGTCATGTAGACACTAGTGTCTTTTGTGGAGATTCTGAAATCGTAACTGCCCGAGTCCCATCCAATCCAGTGACTTTGATTCCTCAGATAGTAAATCCCGTCATTTATCTATTTCACTGCAGATTAGGTTATCATCCCTAACCCTTAAATTCAACAAATTCTTTCAATGGACCAAAATCATGTTTTATTTGATGACTTTCCTGCCCTGGCATTTGGCCTTTGAACCCTCAAAAAATGGACAACACGAAAGGCCAAGTTGCCTTGCACCTAAGATGACAAAATACCAGGCCTGCTTCCCATAGCCTCTGGTCTTCCTCAGCCTCAACCACCCCAGCGGCTCCACGGTTTTCCAACACTCTCGTTAACGTGGCCTAAATGAGACCATGTAGCCGTCCACACTCACAGAATTACCTTCGCACTCGGTGAACTGGCCCCTGTGTTTCGACTGCACCGGGCTATTTTCACAACGTGTGCCTCTTTCTTACATACTGTAATACTTGTCAATGTGGCCAATTTGGTATCAAAAAGGCCATTAAATTGTCACTTGAAAACTTGGCCCCCGGACTGTATCAACTTATTCGTATAGCACTTTTCAAAACAAACGTTTCCAAAGTGTTGCGGTCGCGCCGAAGGCTAATGTTACGGCAGACGACTTTCGGGTTGAATGTAATCTCTGCGGTTCAGGGGCAGCTATTGTGAGAGTTAAGACGAGAAATACCGCCAGCTCCCATTATGGACATAAACGGGAATGATTGCCCTCTGTGAAGGTGCGTGTACAGTATGTGTGTTTTGTGTGTCGTGTACTTGCATAATTTGCAATATCTCTGCCAAATGTCGCATACCACCTAGGCATTGCCACATAGGCATGGATGCCTGGTGGTGTCGCCGGTTCGATTCCCGATCCGGACGACGTTTGCCGCGTGTCACTCCCCATCTCTCCCCCTATTTCCTGTCAGTCTACTGTCCTATCAATAAAGGCATAAGAGCCCAAAAACAAATCTTTTTTATTATAGTTAAAGCATAAATGAATGGTTAAAGTGGTTCCAAGTCTTAATGGTTTAAGAATAAGATGCACGAGGCTGTTACAGTATGTAGGTTGTTTACATGTGGACTCCTCCGAGGGCGTGTGTGTGCGTGCCTCCACGTAAAGACAGCCTCATTTACACAAGAAAGGCAGCAGCAAACACAGAGCGGAGGCAGGCGGACGGCTGGCACCGAGGTATTTTTAGTCGCTGGCGGGTTGTGTTCTGCTCACTGATGTTTGCTCGCCGTATAAAGCGGCGGTTCTCGATAGGATATTGCCAAGTCGGCCCGCAAATAATTGAACCAAAATAGTGTCGATTTTAAGGGTATAACATTTAGTTAATATTAAAATAAATAATGCAGGGGAGCGCATACCACATAGGCACGGTGTAGCCTGACAACGTGTCTGTCGCTGGTTTGATTCCCGATCAACTTTGCTGCGTGTCACTCCCCATTTCCTGTCAGTCTACTGTCCTATCTACTGTCCTATCAATAAAGGCTCCACTCAGAGCACAAGCTCTCTTTCACACAGAAAAGAAAAATGAAAATGCTTTCATGCTGGTAGCAAACTTCATCTGCCCGACCACTTTATTGACCTGCCCCGGGCAGTCGGGCAAGCGTTAGTGTCAACCCCTGCAATAAGTAAAACAAGTTTGACTCGCTTACAAGTTCATGGCACTCAACCGGTGCATTTCAAAATGACTTGTTAACACATATGGTGCCAACCCCGAGTTTCCCGAGTTTGGGCCGTTTTTGAAAAAAAAAAAAAAAAAAAAAAAATCAAATTTTCTTTTTTTCAAATTTTTTTTTGGACCTCCAGAAATGTATTAGGCATGATCGCGATCGCGAAATTGCATGTTTAACCCCCATACCAACCCATTCTTTCAAACATGGAAGCCATGTTTGTTTACATCTGAAGAAAACATAATGGCCCATAAATCATGAATGCCTGAACGGATTTCCAAGCGGATTTTTTTGTTTGAAAGCTGTGAACAGCATCTACACACGTGGTGCATCATCTAGGCATGGGCGTGCACTTTTTACACACTTGCACAATTACATGGAAGTCTATGGTAACCATGGCAACGCGGGACATTGGCCGGAAAAAATCATTGCAGCATAAGTGTTAACAAGTCAATTGCACTGAGGGGCCTTTTCCACCAAAAGCGGCACTGGTTCAAGAACCAGTGCCGCTCAACTTTCTTGGAACCATGGTTCGTTCTTGCTAACCGGCTTGCGTTTCCAACCAGCTTGAACCAGAGCCATTGACCATGTCATCACGGTTCCCGTTCCGAACCAACTGTTTACAGTTCGGAACCAACTCGGTTCTCGTTGTTTTCAAAGCTCACCTCTGGTTCATCCCATAGGCGGTCGAAAAGCGCACTGAATGTGTTTAAGACGTTCAGTACAGAGGACACCTCTGGGCTAGATAGATAGATAGATAGATACCTTTATTATCCCAAGGGGGAAAATGTGTTGCCCAGAGGCAGCACAGCAGTATAAGGTTATTTACAAAGTTACAGAGAAGTATGAAAAAAGATAAAAAGAAAAAACAAGAACAGAGTACAGAGTACAGTAAGTACAGTAAGAGCAAGGTACAACAGGAAAGGGAACGAATAATATATATACATAAAGTGTCTTAAAGCACGACTATCAAAATAATACAGTGCCCAAATCAAAGTGACCATAACCATAATAGTCAATGCTAGTTAGTGCAACAAGTATCTCTACATCATGTCAAACACAAGCAGAAATACTAAAAAAAATTACTAACACAACCTAATAGTGCAGTGTCCAAAGGTCAGAGCGATAAAAACAACTAGCAAAAAAGAATAAAAATAAAAATAAACAAGAAAGGGTGATGCGGCAAGACGCACAAAAATACACCCTCCCTGGACAACGGGGGCCAGTCTGTGTGGACACTGACTGACTGACTGACTGACTGACTGACTGGGACACCCGGTTTTTCCATCTCGTCTGGCTGACAAGAGGAGTCCTAATTAAGCCGGGGCCTCCGTGCCTCTCCCTCCCTCCCTCACCACCCACCCACCCACCCTGAGGTGTTGATGGCCTACTTGGCTAAATGAGGGCTTTAGACTGAAGCTCGGGGGAGGACTCCTCCATTTATCGCTCTGCTCCGCCGCTGCTGCCGCCGTGGGTGTGTAGGGAGTGAGAGCGAGAGCGGGAGGGGGAGGGCGGGAGGGGGATGGGGGGAGGGTTGTCAATCAAGCGAGAGGAGCTTCCGAGGAGGCAGCCGTCGATGTGTGACCACAAACCTCATTAGCACAGACAGGATGATGCAGGAGGGAAAAAATGTTACCTCATGAATGAAATTTATGTTCAGGGGCCATCACCCATCTCGTGATTTGCGAGACAAAAACCAGTACTGTGTTTTCTAAAGCAGTGTTTCTCAACCACTGTGCCTGGGGACCTTTGGTGTGCCCCTGAGAAGGGTCGAGTGTGCCCCTTGAAACTGCTTGAAAGCCAGTATTGTATTTATCATTTTAAAAATGATTTAAACTAGTGAAAACAGTTTGTGCGACAGCCTTGTATGATCTCTCCACTGGCTCCCCGTCAAATATAGAATAGATTTTAAAATCCTCCTGTTTGCTTTTAAATCAATAAATGGTCTGGCCCCCTCCTACATGGCTGATCTTGTAGAGCGCTATAACCCACCTAGAGCTCTGAGGTCCGCAGGCCAGTCACTGCTGACTCCGCCAACAGACCAAACACGAAAAACCAGAGGTGACCGCGCTTTTGCGGTGGCGGCCCCAGAGCTCTGGAAAAATAATTTAAAAAAAAAAGACACATTGGGGAGTTCCGGGTTGCTGGCGAGGAGGAAGGACATGCACGCGTGAGCTCCGCGGGTATTCCTCAACAGATAACTTTATTTTGAGAATTTATGACCAAAACCACCTTTCCTAACTTTGATAAGTATTAATACTACGCACTAGTGCTACTAATGGTGCATGATTACGACCTTAGAAGCAAGAAAGACACTTTACCGTCGCCGGCTGTACCAACAACCAACGCCACGGCCACGCCACAAACTGTTAGCATGGCTGGAGCCCAGCAGGGAGATGCCCTCACGCTGGATGCGGTGCTAAAGGCTATTCGAGAGAGTAAAGAGGACACGGCAAAACACATTGACTCTAAGATGGCTGGAATTCAGTCTTCACTGAATAAAATCGAATCTGCGCTCTCAACCCTCGGCGACCAGGTTACAGAAATGGAGGGCCGCGTGTCTGCTAATGAGGACAACATCAAAGAAACTACCGCGGCGGTCGAAAAAGTTGATAAGGAGCTGCAAGCATTGATGGATAAAGTGGACTCTTTGGAGAACAGAAGCAGGCGAAATAATATAAAATTATTTTTTTTGCCACATCAATGTGAGGGCAATGACGCGGTTGCATTTCTGGAGCGGGTCCTGCCACAGATTCTTGGCTGCCCTCCGTCCACTACCTTCCCCATTGAAAGGGCCCATCGCCTGGGTAGACTGGATGCTGATCGCACGGGCAGAAGCGGAGGAAAACCACCACGAGTCATGATTGCAAAGTTGCTCAACGGCAGGGACAAGGAAACAATCATGCGCCTGGCCAGGGAAAAGAAGGACATCTACTACGAGAAGACGAGGATACAAATTCATCCTGATCGGTCACAGGCTCTTCAACGTCGCGTCGATGGCTACAGAGATGTCAAGAAGAAATTAACCGACAGAGAAGCCACTTGTTCTATCCACTTCCCTTCCAAATTAAGGGTAAAATACAGAGGTTCTATTAAGTGGTTCACCAGCCCTGAGGCTGCTGCAGAGTTTGTGAAAGAAATTGACGACGCTACTACTCCTGTTGTTGAATAACACTTTTTCACAAGCGGCCATGTGCGCCTAAAGGAGAAACGGTATGTGAGACTAATCTCTTCTCTCCCGGGATATTTTGACTTTTTTCTAAAGACCCTTTCTTTGAACTGCTGAGACCTTCTATTCGCTGTTTTTTATTTTCTACTTTCTTTTTGTTGTTGTCATTAATCATTACTTCTTGGTACACTTTCTTTGTGAAGAAGAGTTAAAAGTGATTAGAACGCAGATACACAAATAGAGTAAATAATTATGGTTCAAAGGATGCTTACATTCCAACCACCGTCTTTCTTTTGTTTTTTTCCTCCTTCCTCATCTAGTTAATAGAAATGGATTGAGGTTCATTCAGGGTCCTTAATAGTTAATTGTAGATATAATCGGTTGGTTGGCTATTTGTTTTATTATTATTTTACGCTGTCACTTTCTACCGGGAGTTACTTTTTTTTTTCTCTCTCTCTCTTTCTCCTCATGAGCGCTTGATCACGCTGTGTCTCTCTCTCTCTCTCTCTCTGTCTCTCTCTCTCTCTCTCTCTCTCTCGTCATTGTTAGGTCCAACTTAGTTTAATACTTGTACAAAAAGCTCATTCATTATGATGGGGTAAATGATAATCTACACAGTTTATGCTATGGATGATGTTTGATGCCTTGGATTTTAATGTAACCCGTTAATACCTCTTAACCCCAATGAAAGTAGTTATTATTTTTTATTTAAATTCATGCTGTGTTATTTATTTGGTACACTTATCTGTCAAGGCTTTGTGTGTGTGTGTGTGTGTGTGTGTGTGTGTGTGTGTGTGTGTGTGTGTGTGTGTGTGTGTGTGTGTGTGTGTGTGTGTGTGTGTGCGCGCAAATTCTCTCATTGCCGTGGTTGACGGGGCTCTGTATGCAATAATTATTGTTGTTGTATGTGCGGCCCTGTCTCTCCACTCCATGTCAAACACTGCTACAGCGCAAAAAACGGTTTAAAAAAGCGTACTGGTTATAATCTGTGCTGATGTGATACAGCTGAGTATTATTAATGTTGTCAATCTGTTCCTTTTATTCACATTGATACCATATGTGCTAAAAAAGACCATTAATATTGTGTTTCGTTTGGATTAATGCTGTTATTTTATTTTTGACACAATTGTTTTTGAGAGCTGGCACTTTTTACAGCATGTTTTTATTTTGTTTTTATTTTATCTATGGGGGGGGGGGGGGGGGGGTGTCCTCTGCCTTCACGCAGTTTTAACATTGCGTGGGGGCGGCGGGCTCCTTTGCGTTGGTTATAATTAGGCCTAATAGGACCCAGCTTGATCACCTCTCCCTAATCCTTTGATATCTGAGCAGGGGTCGTTAAGGCCACTGATTAATGCTGTGCAATTGATTCGAACTTTTATTTTTAAAGGCCTTGGGGCCTTGTGGCAGGCCTCATTTCGGGCCTGCTTTCGAAACCTTATTTCCAGCACAGTCTAAAAAGTTCATGGCTCATTTGGTTCTTTATAGAATTTAAATTATAAATTTAGACTACATTCAGGTGATGATAAATATTTCTCTAGAACCAAATTAAGCTCTCTGCTCAGATTTGATATCATTTCATAAAGATCTTTCAATATATTTCTTGCTTATAATTCATATTTAAAGAATAATAACTATAGAACAATAATGTAACGAATAATTAAACATGAAACATTATAATGACAATTACTTAACAAACAATTAATAATTAAAAAATAAAACGGGGGGTGATGATGCTGAGGATATCGATAATTGCATTGGGGTCCTGGCCATCTTGCATCTAAAGTAGACAACAGACTTTATTTTACTTTACTTTATTCCATATTATTTTCACATTGTTTCCTGGAAATGACAGAGCCCTATTTAACTATTGTGGTTAATGTTTATTTATATATATATATATAATCTGTTGAGGCTCCCGTCCTACTTGGATAGAGTAGTTTACCCAGTGGGTTTAGGTAAGTTTTTTGGCTGGGTTTTTTCTTTGGGGGGGGTGGTACGGTATGGTTCTATACTCTTACAAATTCTTCAAAAAATACATGTTCATTACAGGCATGGTTACACCATCTTAACTTATTATCCCAACATTAGCTTCTCATTGCCTACTTTTTATATTTTCCTACAGTCAAGGTATGGCTAGTCAAATCAAAATAATTTCTCTGAACGTAAGGGGGATTAACTCTCCAATTAAGAGGAAAAAAATTCTCACATATTTTAAGAGACACTCTACAGATATCGCTTTTGTTCAAGAGACACATCTCTCAGATAAAGAACATGCAAAACTCAGGAGGGATTGGGTGGGACAAGTTTTCTACTCCTCATTTACTACAAACTCCAGAGGAGTTGCTATACTTGTTAATAAAAAATTGAGATTCAAATTAATCTCTGAAGAAAAAGACAAAAATGGTAGGTTTATTTTAGTAAATTTTTTATTGAATATGGTAAAATTCACATTTGTCAATATTTACGGTCCTAACCATGATGACCCAACTTTCTTTAGCAACTTAGTTCTGAAAATAGCTGCGTCTGGTGCCCGATGCCTGGTCGGTGGTGACTTTAACCTAATAATGCAAGCTAATGACCGGTCCTCTACAAGACCCTTTACGCGCTCTAAATCAGCAACAGCTCTTGACCAGGGAATGAGGGACCTAGGTTTATGTGATATTTGGCGGACCCTTAACCCGAATGTGAAAGATTTTTCCTACTACTCGAGCGTCCATGGCTCTTATTCCAGACTTGACTTGTTCCTGATCCCCCTGAGTGATGCTCATTCAGTTATTGATTGTTCTTATCTAGCTGCTAATCTTTCTGACCATAATCCCATACAAATCATTATGGACATGGGTGATAGACAATCACCATCTCATAATTGGAGGTTTAAATCATTTATGCTTAAAGATCCTGAATTCATTGCATTTATGAATAGAAATATTGACATATTCTTGGAAGCTAACTCTAACTCCTCTTCCCACGGTAACATATGGGAAGCTCTGAAAGCATATATGAGAGGACATATCCTCTCATATAGCTCACATAAAGCAAGAGAGAAAAAGAAAATCCTCTTATCTCTAGAAAAAGATATTAGAAAATTGGAACAAGATCATGCTAATTCTAAAAGTGATGAAACCTTTAATGCATTAACCTCCAAACGCGTTCAATATAACAATCTTTGCACAAACAAGGCTGAAGCAGCATTAGCCAGAACTAATTACCATTATTATGAATTCGGCAATAAGACTAGTAAACTTTTGGCATGGCAAATTAAAAAGGAAGAAGCTGGCAGGATAATCCATTCTATAACCACAGATGATGGCAGGTCCCTTCTTAAACCACAGGAAATAAATCAAGAATTCAAGACATTCTATTCAACATTATACAAGTCAGATCATGACTCAGAAAATGTTAAGGCGGCAAGATTCCTGGATTCAATAACATTACCTACATTAGTTTCCGACGATAAAAACTTTTTAGACTCTGATATTTCGGAGGATGAGGTGCTTGAAGCCATTAAGTCCTTAAATAACAATAAAGCCCCAGGCCCCGACGGCTTCCCAATTGAATACTACAAAACCTTTTCGGACAAACTGTTAACTCCTTTAACAGATATGTTTAAGGAAGCGCTGGCTACTAAAACTTTCCCTAGCTCCTTAGAATTAGCAACAATAACATTACTCCCTAAACCAGGCAAGGACCCTGAAAAATGTGCTTCATATAGACCCCTCAGCCTTCTCAATTCGGACTACAAAATTTTATCTAAACTAATTGCATCCAGAATGGATGTTATTATCCCTAAACTTATCCATTCAGACCAAACAGGTTTTATCAGAAACAGACAGGGATCAGATAATGTTCGGAGACTTCTTCATATAATCGAAAAGGCGCACAATGAGAGGAGCCCCTTACTGATAATGTCGATGGATGCGGAGAAGGCATTTGACAGGATTGAACCGAGCTTCTTGTTACAAACGCTTAAGGCAATGAATTTTGGTGAAAAATTCATCCAATATATTGAAACCTTCTTGAATGCCCCAAAGGCCCAAATCTTAACTAATGGGTTCCTTTCTGGTGTCTTCTCCCTATCCAGAGGTGTTCGCCAGGGCTGTCCATGCTCTCCATTGCTGTTCGCGATAGCCATCGAGCCCTTGGCTGTTGCAATTCGCTCTGGTGCAGCTATTTCTGGCCTTAAAATCGGTCCAGTTGAACATAAACTTTCACTTTACGCAGATGACCTGCTAGTCTTCCTATCTGATCCATCAAATTCGCTTCCTTCTCTACTACAATGTTTCCAACACTATAGTGCTGCATCTGGTTATAAGTTAAACCTAACAAAAAGTGAAGTAATGCCTATCAATATACAAGACAATAATATCAAGAATTTGGTTGAGCCACTTAGGTGGTGCCCACATGGCTTTAAATATCTAGGCATCGAAATTAGAAAATCTGTGGATAAGGTCCTTAAAGACAATCATTTGAAGCTACTGGATAAAACAAAATCAGATTTCCAGAGATGGAGGGACCTGCCACTATCACTAATTGGAAAAGTAAATTCGGTTAAGATGAATATATTACCCAAATATTTGTATTTATTTCAGTGTATTCCATTTAAAATCCCTAAAAGCTTCTTTAAAGACTTAAATAAATCAATATCAAACTTCTTATGGAAAGGTAAAGTCCCTAGGGTCAAACTCTCCACTCTTCAGGCACCTTATGCTAAGGGAGGATTAAAACTCCCTAATTTCAGACTTTACTATTTAGCTGCTCAGTTTCGCTCAATCTGGTGTTGGTTGCATCCGGTGGGTGGTGAGAATAGATGGTTATCAATTGAACAGCAGGAATTAAAAAACATTCCTTTAAAAATAATTCCTTTTTTAGGTTCTAAAAAAATCCTTTTGAAAGCAACAAAGAACGCTATGATCCAGAACTCCTTCAATGCATGGCACGAATCCCATTCCATCATTGGTTTAAATATTTCATTACTCAGAAAAACTCCCTTTTGGGATAATCCAAGAATCCCCTACCCCGGATCAGACAACACCTTAAAAACATGGATTAGCAAGGGAATTAAGACAGTTGAAGACCTCTATTGCAATAACATCTTCGCAAGTTTCCAACAACTTTGTCAAAAATTCAACCTTCCAAGGCAATTTCAATTCAAATACTTCCAGATCAGAAATTGGGTTCGCTCTAATTCTTCAGACTTTCCAAACATGCCACCCGATTCCCCATTTGAGACTCGGCTTCTCAGTAGACATTACTCTAACACTAAAGGCTTGATATCTTCTATATATAACATATTGATTAATAATTTACCACTCTATAACACCATGCCTATAAAACAAAAATGGGAATCTGATCTGGGGTGCATCTATGATGATGTTGACTGGCGTAACATGCTTGAGGGTTCTCAGACTGTCTTGATCTCCACTAAACACAGACAAATGCAGTTTAATATTTTTAATCGAACCTACTATACTCCACACAGGTTACATAAAATTTACAATAATGATTCCCCCAATTGTCAGAGATGTAAAGTCTCTGATGGTGATCTACTCCATATGCTGTGGAACTGCCCATGTTTGGAGGAGTTCTGGAAATATATAGTTACAACAACTTCAGAAATAGTAGAGTCTGACTTGTTACCTGACCCTAGGATTTGGATTTTGGGAGACGTACAGGGACTTTCGTTAAGTCAATACAAGAAGTACTTCATTTTGCTGGCAGGTACAGCTGGGAAAAAGTGTATTCTCCAAAATTGGAAAGCTGAAAATCCTCCTTCTCAAAGACATTGGTTGAACGAATTAACTTCCTACTGTACTCCTGAAAAGATCCTGTATAATGTCAGGAGGAAACCAGCAACATATACGAAAATATGGGGCCCTTTTATGTCTTTGTTAACATCATTGCGCCCTTGTAACTAAATGGGATATTGTAATATGTAATGTGCTGTTAATAATACAAATGTAGGGGAAGAAACTATACTGTACCTGGGGTGTGTTTGGGTGGGTGGGTTATTTGTTTGTTGTTTGTTGTTTTTTGTTTTGTTTTATTGTTCTTGTTCTTGTCTTTTGTCTTTGTTGTTGTGTAAAATCAAAAAAAGAAATTGTGACTTTTGTCTAAATAAAAATATCTTTACAAAAAAAAAAAAAAAGACACATTTTGAATTTGATTTGATTTGATTTGATGCTCATACTAACCATAGGAAGTATTACGATTGTTTTTATTTGCACATGCATGCCATAAATTCCATAGGGATAGATCACACATGGTTTTATGACATCATCAACTTGCGACAAGCATTTCCCCTATTGAGTGAAAGATTAGCTATTTTTAGAAGAAATAAAATATTTAAGGTGCTTTTAATTTTACATTGTAGTTATAGAGGACAATTATAATGTATTAAAGGTGATACACCATGAAATTTCACTTTTCCTATTTTAAAACCTTTTTTGGGGTCCCACTAGCACCTTCTATCCTCACAAAGTCCCATTTCTGACCGTTGTGTCTTTCTCTGGTTTTGGGAAGGCGGAGATTAAAAGCATCCCACGGGTTCTCAAAACAGGCTGTCCAGATTTGCTGCAGTTTTTTTTTTTTCTTCAAAAAAATGTTTGGGGGGGGGGGGGGGGGGGGGGGAGAGGGGGGGGGGTGGCGCAGTTCAGGCCAAAGGTGGTACTGCAGCTGAAAATGCTCTTGAGAGCCATTCAAAAATGAGAGAGGCTCTTTATTCAGGAGTGGTAATTTAGCCTCAAACCTTTTGAAAAACGTTTTTGGGACATAAACAATATGACATAAATGCTTTTTAAATGCATGGTGTATCACCTTTAAGGCATGTTTGTCGCATTAGCCAGGGATCCCTTTAATCGTGATATGATATTTTCGTATGGTCCCATCCCTAATAGCAACACATCTCTGTGTGTTGTGATGAGAGGAGCTAATCCATTAAGGCCCTCTAGAGCCTCATAGGACTGGGCCTCAGGGAGACGGAGTGGCTGGCGTAATCCACACGCATCCATCACACTTATTGCACACAACCAACATCAGTATTGCTGAGCGCACCTCGCTGTGCGCAGGCTTTGATGGACCGGCCCCATATAGCGTTGTCAACTGACCGCAGTGTTTCTTCATCCAGCCATTCCAAAAGCAGACACATTTGTCGCTTTTCTTTCGGGTGGAATAATGTCCAAAACTGTTACTTTTCAGGATTCAAAATTCAAAAGCATCAAAAGTTAGCAGCTCAAAACGCGCCGCGATGCGGATCTGCTCATTTTTGTGCGTGTGTGTTATGCTGTAGTATGATCAAGCAGGGGTTGACGCTAACGCTTGCCCGACTGCCCGGGGCAGGTAAATAAAATGGTCGGGGAGGTGAAGTTTGCTACCAGGTTGCCCGACCGGGCAGGTGCCCATTTTGAGTAACATAATATAAGATATGTTTCTTTAGCGTACTTGAACGGGGCTATAGTGTTCCGTTTCTCTCTCTCTCACTCTCTCTCTCTCTCACTCTCTCTCTCTTTCTCCCCACAGTCCCTCCCGTCCTCCCCACACACACACACACACACACTGAACGAACGTTGTGCAAGCCGTGCAGTGGGAAGGCTTGCTGCGACTTGAGCTTGATGAAAACCGCTAATCTACAAGCTCACAAAATGCAAAAAAAAGATGTGCATCGGACACGATGAGCGCTCAGCGCGATGCAACACGTAAAGCGACATGCCTCATTGTGCGAACATAAAGTGACTGCTATGGAGAAACAATTTTAGCTATGACTATCCCAATCCCCAAAACAGGCGCAGGAGTAGCGCGTGTGTGTCTTTGTTTTCAAAGAGTCAGAACAAACTCCTGGGCTGGTGGTTTATCGTGATAAAAAAACACTCACGATAAACGTATTGTAGAGATTTAATTTACCGTGATATTGTCCTCCATCATGCACTGGGTTCAATTCACTATTAATATACTGTACGTACTTGATACAGTCTTTTTTCACCCTCTACCAAATCTCTTGCCAAAAAATAGCCGATCTACAAGCTTGTAGATCTGCTATTTTTTTGGCAAATGCTCCGCCCCAGGATAATGGATTTTGGCCATTTTTTGATTATCACGATAATATCGTAAATCGCGATTTCTTTGGTTACAATAATCGTGATATGACATTTTCATATCGTCCCATCCCTTGGAGGAACATCTCCATGAATGCAAGGCTTCAAATAAGTAACTTCGGGGTGAACTACTCACTAAGTTGTTAATTGTCACTGATAGTATCAGAATCAACTATTTCTCCCTCTCTCTCTCCAGAATCAACTATTTCTCCCTCTCTCTCTCCAGAATCAACTATTTCTCCCTCTCTCTCTATCTATCTCTCTCTCTCTCTCTCTCTCGCTCTCTCTGTTTCGGACTCGTCCTTGCTGTCCGGGCCAACGGTCAGTTGGTTGGCTGGCTGGAGCAGGGATGGAATTGAAATCGGTTATACCGAAAACATACAGAATAATCATGTCATTAATAATAATAGAAGAGTCATGTCATTAACCCATTAAGACCTGAGTCCGATTCTACAAATGCCTTCTACAATCAGTAGTTTTCATATTTTCAAGAATTTTTAAGAAATTATCAAAAATAGAAGATACAGTATACAAGCTCACAGCGAGTCTTGTACATCTGCTTTTTGAATAGCCTGCGCAAAAATCTAAAAGGACGCAGATGCTTTCCCCCTTGTTTTACTGAGGTAAAAAAAAAGGCTGAAAGGTTTCGCAAGATTCCCGAATCGGTGAAAAGACAGCTGATCTACAAGGCTCACGCCGCACGGCACCACCGATGTGTGGCGAAGCGTGAAGCGGCGCTCGAGCGGTTCATCGATTCGTTGCGCACTTCCCCGGTTTCGTTCTATAAATAGAAGAGGTAATTTGATGGAACGAATTAACTGATAAAAGAATGGATACGTCCGCTCGCCAAGAGAATACTTAGCTTCATTGTCCACGTTTGATCAATAACACACTTCCCTCCTTATCTCGCGGTGTGTGTGTGTGTGTGTGTGTGTGTGTGTGTGTGTGTGTGTGTGGGGGGGGGGGGGGGGGTTGGCTCCATCCAGCTATTTTTAGCCTGCCTGTGCAACCGTGCATCAGTGAAGTGAAGGCACATTGCTCAGGGGAGACAACAAAGCGCGCAGGCACGTGCACACACACACACACACACACACACACACACACACACACACACACACACACACACACACACACACACACACACACACACACACACACACACACACACACACACACACACACACACACACACACACACACACACACACACACACACACACACACACACACACACACTTTATATTACCAGACTTGCGAGGACATCAACGTTTTAGTCAGGCACGTTGCACACATAGACTTCAAAGGGGGCTTGAGCCCCCCCCCCCCCCACCCCCTCTGTGTTGCCTAGAACTGGAGGATTGATTTTGGGGTTTGTATTGTAAAGTACAATGTGTGATGTCATCAAGTTGTACTTTACAATACAAACACCAAAATCAATCCTCCAGTTCTAGGCAACACAGAAGGGGGGGGACTTTTTTTCTATTTCCACACAACTCCTCTAAGGTGTATTAATGACACAGTTCAATATTGAAAATGGGTGGTCTTCCCCTTTAAGTATATTTCGATTCCGATACTGTATGTATACTGTATGTATTTTTACTCAAATAAATTGTGAATTCCGGACTTTTAACAGAGCATTTCTCATCATTCATCATTTATTTTAGCTCACGACCATGATCACATGGTATGGAGCACAGCACAGATTATATACATAGATAGTATACAATACATAACAAACATTACAATAATATTCAAACAGACGTAGCAGAAAAGCGAGCATGTCACATTATTTGAACAAGGCCAAGGTGTTCTTTAGGAAAGCTCCCAATTTACATATAACTTTAGCCTTGTCGGCTTGTAGTAATAAAATCAGTTTCCACTTCTACACGGCAGCATTGATACTTTTACAGTAGTTCACCACTTTTCAACCTGTCTTCATATAATAGGTCCTCACTAATGTTCATAGTAAAATAGCACATTTTTTTTTCTATTCAGTCTGGGTCTCATAGGAGAGCTGTCAAATCCTTCTACCGGTGACATCATTGTTTGACAAAAAAAAATTAAATAATATTTTTGAAAAAAAATATTTAGATTTTTATTATCACGAGAACAATGGCTTCCACTTTAACATTGCAGCTTTTTCAGGAATAGAAAGCCTGCAGTTTCTATTAGCTTGCATTTCCCATTGATGATGTCACCGGTAGAAGGATTTGACCCACCCACAGCTCTCCTATGAGACCCAAACTGAGTAGAAAAAAATTGTGATATTTTATCATGAACATTAGTGAGGACCTATTATATGAAGATAGGTTGAAAAGTGGTGGAGTGCCCCTTTAAGTAAAAAAAGATATGCAAGTACTTTTCCCACCACGTGGGGTTTCTTCAGAGTTCATGCTGGAAAGCTGCCGGAGGTTTATTTTCCAGAAGCTGCAGGCCGGAGGTTTATTTTCCAGAAGCTGCAGATTTAATAGTCCGGTGGCCAAAAGAAACGCTCACTCACTGCTGGCTTTTCCACAAGCCCTGGAGGGCTTCCACCTCCTCTCACCACATTCCAAGTGTCACCAAGGTCTGGGTCTTCAAACCACTGGCCTACTTTCTCCACACAGCGAGCCCCGGGGAAGAACTCGGCCACATACATACTTTGTTCACATGCAAGAGGATATATACTAGTAAGACGCCTCAGGGCGAGGTCGCGCCAATCCTTGGCCATCTGGCCAGTGATGTACTGTATATCGGACCAGTTACCCATATATGGAGACCCCTGCATGATAGTTCAGGTTCAGGTTCAGGTTTATTGTCACACATATCCATACAAGTTCAGATACAAATGAAATGCTTGTGCCAGGAGCACTCTCAGCCTTATTACACAAAGACATGGTCACAGTGACCGACAAGAGTGTGGACCCACATACCACGCAGGCCACACAAGACAAGTCCCAACAACAACAATACCATACAGTGTAACAGTGTACAGTTTAAAAAAACTAGTCAACAATGTGTTGTCAGAACATGCCCATATATGGGCATTACCAAATATGGGCATTCCCAGATATGCCCTTAATATTGATGACATCGGGTCAGGGATCTCCATATATGGGCATAACACGGACAAGGACGTAATTAATTTGCAAGTGTGACTCGTGATGACATCAGCGATCTCCATATATGCGTGCCCACCGGACATTTTTGATTCATTCATTAATTAGATTAGATTAAATTAATTCTCTTCATTTTTAATAATTCTAATTTTGTGCTCTCAACATAGGAGGAGAAGTTGCTTAAACAAACGCACGAACGTGCCGATGATGACGGAAAACACAACTACATGCTATCATCATCCACATTTTATTCAACATTGAATAAATAAGTTGCGTGCCTGCACGTTTAGGAGGACTTTTGCATGATTTTCCTCTCTCTTGGCCGGCTGGGTGCTACAGATTTTAAGCTGGGTGGCCCGCCTGGCCAATAAAGTGCTGCAGGAAACCCTGAGCTTGAGTAACAAAAGGAGCGCAGAGTAAGAAACTTGAACAAATAAAGTGAACCCATTCGAAGTCGAAGTCACATGAAATAAATAACTACAACCGCAATAAAGTCCCACGCGAGAAAGAGTGGAATGCTACAGTATAGGACTTTCCTCTTCAGAGCCTACAAGGTTGCTCCAGCTTTATTGAACATTGTGCATCCATGTGACAATAAAAACACCTTAAACCTTGAGAGAAGGACATGAAAACCTCTGTGTTGGTAGTATGTGTGCCAACTTCATTCCTCCTCGTTCCGCCTATAGCATGGCTTTGGCTCTGGGCCACCGCGATAGCGGCACACCTTTAAAGCAGCAGTATGTCACTTTCCTCCTATATACCTATTAGGGATGGGACGATATGAAAATGTCATATCACGATTATTGTGATAAAAGAAATCGCGATTTACGATATTATCGTGACAATCAAAATCCATTGTCCTGGGTTGGAACATTTGCCAAAAAATAGCAGATCTACAAGCTCACAATGTGACGCGTTGTGAGCTTGTAGATCAGCTATTTTTTGGCAAAGACATTTGATAGAGTGAAAAAAGACTGTATCAAGTACGTATATTATTATAAGTACCTATAACTAATTATAGAGGGTTTAAGTGGTACTGGATATGCAGCTCGGCAAATAAAAGGTGAATTGATCCCAGTGCATGACGGAGGACGATATCACGATGAATGAAATCTCCACGATACGATTATCGTGAGTGCTTTTTATCACGATAAACGATAATATCGTATATATCGTCCCATCCCTAATACCTATATACCGGCTATTTGAAAATGACCGATCTAGAAGCTCACAACATGTTGGAGAAAATGTGAAAAATGGGGAATATTTTTGAAACTTTTCAAATACTCAAATCCCTATGTTTTTTTTCCCCTCAGCACCGATGGAGAAAGAGGCTCTCAACCATCTCTGTGTCTTCAGAGAATTAAATAAAGGTTGATTCATTATTAATCAATCAGGCACTAAATACCCAGAGTCCAAAACGCAGTGGGACTCAATTGTCCCCTAAGGAGTCACACCATCGAACGTCCCGGGCGTCCCAGCAGTGTTCTCTCTCTCTCTCTCTCCATGTCCCAGACTGTCCCACTTCCCTGTCCCCCCCGTGAGATGAGCTCCAGCCTAGAGGTGACCTATGGGGAGAGGTGTATCTGTGTCGCACTACATTCTGAATCTGATAGGATGCTACAGACATGTAGGCCTGTCGCAGTTATTACGCAATGGCCCAATCGCCAAGTATTTGAGGTATTGATCGTCATAATTGTTTCCTCGCTGAAAGAATTTAGGATATTTTCAAACGTTTTTCCAAAAAATGGTGGAAATAGCAGATCTACAAGCTCACAGCGCATCGCGGTGCGATGCGTTATGAGCTGGTAGGTCGGCTATTTTCATGAAGCCAAAGTTACAATTAACTCTTTTACTGCTACGGACGTTCCAGTTCGCCCCATTTTTGACTCCGGCGCGATGCCAATATGGCTCGTTCTTTTTACCTCATCTGATGACTGTAAAGCTGATGGGGGGTCGCGCCGTCGTGTATAGTACAATCATCTCCCGTAATGCTGCTCTCAAAGATCCACTGCCCGTTAGCAATAATGGAGTCCCAAATCACTTCCTTGTTGTTTTCTCTGGATCTGTTGCTCTGATGCGATTACGTGTTCTGAATGGATGGCAACCGAGCGGCTCAAATCACATTAATTTTTGCATAAGGCTGCCCTCTGCTGCCAGTATGGCCAAGGTACATATTTGACGGACCATTATATAATGAATGATTTTAGAAAGAACCAATAGTTAATTTTCTATAACATCTCAAAGGAAAGCTGCTTTTTGCTGGCACCAGACCCAATAAATAAATAATAACATCTGGCAGTAAAACTGTTAAGGCTGAAGTGGTCAATGTATGTTTTGTAATAATTTGTTCTCTCTCTTTGTGTCTCCATAGGGAACCACTGCTGCTGGTCATCAAATTATTGGCTTAGGAATGCGACAACACCTAAAACATATCCATGAACTCAAGTCTCCATGAGCTGAGTAATAGTTATTTTCCTAGAGAAAGGGTGAACTATCCCTTTAAGTTAGTTACTTTCCACCACTGACACCTCGTGCCAGAGTTTGGATGCGTCTTGCCAGCATGAGTCACGTCAAAGAGTCTCCCCCACTTCATAGAAACATTTTCTTCCACTGCTTTTGCTTTACTTAGCGGGTGGCCCGGGGAGGGGGGCAATACGTCGCTAAAACCATCGCGTTTGGTGCGGCGCCAAGGTACATTGGCGCATAAACCCTCTGAACCCTCTCCAGTAATGAGACGGAGCTTCCACCACTTAGGGTTCCTCGTCACGTTGCCAGCGACGCAGCGAGCGAGAGCAACCTTGGCTGCAACCATGATGGGGTTTCCCTCCAGCTGGAAGTGACCTTCGGCAAGCTGCTTAAGTGCCTGCCTTACCTGCCTGCCTGCCTGGCAGATCCCACGAGAGTGTGCTGCTGGGACAGGGAAAGGTCGATAATAAAGTCAATTCTCTCTTGTGTGGCTTGTGACGATCGGGTCCAATATTTAGTTCAGTGACTGTGAGGCTAAGGAATCGCTCAGAAGCTGCGTTCATGTTCACTCTCCCATTGGAAATAACCAATAAATAATAGACTCCAACCTGGTTTCTGTCTCCTAAAAAAGGTGTCCACCTACTTTTTCCAGTGCATGACACTGGCACGCACCCATGTATAAATCACATTTTGCTCCAATTACGACCCTTAACTGTTCTGCTGCTGTTGACGGCGCTCACCGTCATTGAAAGGGTTAATACCATGGCGCCGTTGACGGTGAGGACTGTGAATCTTACTGTATATACAGTAAAGATATTATTACTTACTGTACGTCGCTCCGGTCCCGCCCGCATCGGTAATGTCCGCGATTTGTTTACAACGCACGTCGGGCGTGCACGCGAAGTGAAGCTCCTCCATAGTAAATCCATTGAGAGGCCCATAAAGAAACTTCAATAACTCATAAAATACATTTGTATACAAAAAGGGGTCTCCACTCTGCACACTCTACACTCGGGATGCGCGCAGCCATGTTTCCCTTCTGGACCCACACTGTCATGTGACTAGATGACGTAATCGTTGCCGTCAAGTGATAATCCAAAAAAACAAAAACAACCCCCTTCCAGCCCTTCAAAATAATAGCGGCGGCCTATGGAGGAAACGGCGTGGCACCGAGGCACCAAGCAACCTTCAGATTAAGAGGCACTAATTGTGTTAAAGTTAACCTCTAAATGTCTAATCCTAACCTGAATCTTTTTCTAATCGCAAACGTGTATCTAAAAAGCTATTGTCAACCATAAAACAACCATGTTCTCTAGTTAGGACCAGGAAAATGGTCCTCACTATAATTCCATTTCTCAGATGCTACTATACTTGTCACACGCATGCACGCACGCACAGCCGCACACACACACACACACAGCCTCTGGGATTAATGCGGGTGGAATCCAGCTCGGCCAAGTGATTCACTCAGCCAAGCCAGTCGGAATCTAGGCATCAATCATGGCCTCCCCTTTCTATAAACATCTTCTCTATCTCTCTCTCTCATCACTCTCTCCTTCCTGCTCTCTCTCTCATCACTCTCTCCTTCCTGCACCTCGGTGTTATGTTAGCGGATGGTGCGTCCGCTAATAAGAAGCGAGTGCGCGGCGGCGTGCGGATAATCTCATTCCAGACCGCTGCCTCTCCCCTCCTCTCACTTTCATTTTCTACTTACATTTCCTCCAGACGGGAGCAGAGTATCTCTCTCTCAATCTAATCACGTTGCCCTTCTCTGCCCTCCTGCCTTCCTTTATGTCTGCTCGCCAGCTCTCTCTCTCTCTCTCTCTCTCTCTCTCTCTCTCTCTGTCTCCTCTATCTCTCTCTACCAGCTTGAGCTTACAAATTACAATTTAGGCATTTAGCAGAGTTGTTCCGATTAGGGATGGGACCGCATGATCCTTTTTTTTATCGCGGCAAAAGAAAACGCTCACAATAATGGTATCATGGAGATTTTAATGTATCGTGAAATTGTCCACCGTCATACACCGGGAGGAATTCACCTTTGCCGAGCTGCATATATCGGGTACCACTTAAACCCTTTAGAATCGGTCAAACGGAGCTGTAAACATCGTACTTGATACAGTCTTGTTTTCCCTCTCTCCAAAACGAGCAGATCTACAAGCTTACAGCGCGTCACAACGTGGCATTTTAACAGCGTTAAGCATATTTTTACTATTGCGATCATATCGAAAAACTATTATTTTGGTCACAATGTTCCTATCGTCCCATCCCTATAGTCCAGGGGTCGGCAACCCAAAATGATGAAAGAGCCATATTGGACCAAAATAACCCAAAACAAATGTGTCTGGAGCCGCAAAAAATTATAAAAGCCTTATATATCGTCGTTATCGTGTGGAAACCTTGTATGTCTAAAACTTTGTTTTGTATTTATCATTTAAAAAATGAACTAAACTAGTGAAAACAGCCGATCTACAAGCACACAACGCCTCGCACCGCGAGGCGTTGTGTGCTTGTAGATCTGCTGTTTTCACTACTTTTGTGCATCAGTCTTGTATGATGAAGCAGGACTTTACTTTGCAAAAAAAAAACATACAAATTTGAAACTTGGAGATACAAGGTTTCTGCCCGACAGTGACGATAAAAAAATACATTTTCCATTTTCAAACATTTTTGAAAAAGCTCCAGGGAGCCACTAGGGTGGCACTTAAGAGCCGCATGCGGCTCTAGAGCCACGGGTTGCTGACCCCCGCTATAGTCTGTTTGGAGGATCCCAACATTTATAACATGTTGCACAAAATCACAGCTTTGGTATGGCTCATTTACTCATTATATCGTAAAGAAATGCCAAAATAAGCACATCTACAAGTAGCCTAGATCTGCTGTTTTGCCATTTGTTGTATGAGATGTATATAGGGCTTAAAGAGGCACTATGTAAAAACATTTTCATGAATAAAATATAAGTGTGTCCAATCTGTATGGTATTGGTAGAGAATGTTGATATGACAATTTTCTACTTGAAGGTCCAGATTAAATGTACCCCCCGAGCAAGCAGGCAAGCTCTAGCTCAATGGTAAAAAGGAATTCAGCATTTACACAGGAAACCAGGTTAACATCCAGGGTATTAGAGGAAAGTTACGTGTGTGCAGCATTAGGTAGTTTTTGTGCGGCGGTCTCCGCAGGGGGTCTCTGCTTTTGTCAGATCTAAGAACCTCCAAGGATGAAAGGTTTGGAAGGAACCACTGATTTAGCAGACGCTCTCATCCGGAGAGCCTTACAAGTGTGTGAGTTATGATGCTGAAGTTTGATGTTTTCCTACAGTATCCTAGTTTCTTGTCAGAGGCACTACATTGTTCTCTCTGCACTCTATGATGTGACTATTAACACCATTTAGCTTGTCGTCTGTGGACTAGTGTTCATGCTTACCCTGACAACTCTGATCATACACTGTATTGCCGCGAGGCGGAGACCTTCAATGTCCAAAATGTTCTATTGGTATTATTTTACAACAACACATAACCATATAACACAAAACAACATATCACAAAGACAAATCATGAGGTCCCCAATGACATCCTATCGATGGGGGCAAGGCAGTTCGTTTAGTGCAGCGATGGCTGAGGGGACAAAACAAACCTTTTTCCACTTCAGGTTTCTGTATCTTTGCCCCGATGACGGTAACATGGCATGACTCCCTTTGGTCCAACCACCTAAACCTAACCTTAACCCTAACCTCAGTAAAACTATGCCTAAACCTAACCCTAACCTCAGTAAAACTATGCCTAAACCTAACCCTAACCTCAGTAAAACTATGCCTAAACCTAACCCTAACCTCAGTAAAATTTATGTCTAAACCTAACCCTAACCTCAGTAAAACTATGCCTAAACCTAACCCTAACCCTAACCTCAGTAAAACTATGCCTAAACCTAACCCTAACCTCAGTAAAACTATGCCTAAACCTAACCTCAGTAAAACTATGCCTAAACCTAACCGCAGTAAAACTAACGCTGGTGAGTAGCTAACCTGCCGACGCTGGTGAGAGGACAATCAGTGTAATTTGTTAATGAACATTTTTTTAAAGTATTGTTAATGATTTGAATGATTTTTTTTAATGTTTTTTTTAAGAAAAATGGAGATACAAGGTTTCTGCCCGACAGCGACAACTTCTAAGTGGCTGGGGAGTCTGAAGTCTTCAGACAGCAGTGAGTGTTCAGCTTTCATCCTCGCATCCTCCTTCACTCCCGTGGCATGAAGGGAAACCACCCCGCACAGTACAATCTGAAGCCTTGCTGTAATTCATGTTATTCCAGAGTGTTACAAATGGAACCAAATGGGCCCAGGGAGTCCATTTGGTTCCATTTTGTACACTCTGGGAGTTCATTTTACTGTGTGAGGATGAACATGTGCAGTTCCCCGGGAGGATAAAATGTGTTTGCCAGTATGTTTGCCCATTCTCCCACCCACAGTCTGCCAGCAGGAGGCCTCCCTCCCATGCGGCTGCCTTCCACAGAAAGACATAGAAATGGACAGAGAATGGATGAAAAGAGTGAACGGAAAACGTCTCTCCGTCCTGGAAAGAAGTTCTGCTACAGGGCCATGGGAAGAACACATCGATATTGTGAGTGTATGTGTATGTATTAGAGATCGTCTGATTTTTGGGGCCGATATCGATCCCCGATCAACTGGAATCAGTATCTGCTGATACCGATATTCCCGATCACAGCGTCAAATCCATACATTCTTATATTTATTGTGTTACTGTAGCAATATTTATATATTTAATGATTCTAGAGATGTTACCGATCAATCGGCAATGGATCGGATCGGGCCGATCAAAGCGTGATCGGCGATAATCGGTGGTTTAGATCAAAAGGTAAATTCACCGATCCGATCCGATCGGTGCATCCGATCAACCAGCCGTTCAGTATGCCCACTTGAGGCCATTTTGGGGTATTGATTTCCACAGTGCTGAAGGAATAATTAGTTACTGCTATGATAATAAATACATAGTAATGCTGGTAAATAACTATAAGGCAAATATATAAATGAATTCATGAGTGAATTCATTAATTAAAGTTAAAACATTAACATTTAGAACATATAAATAATATATAAATAATAACTTGATCGGATCGGTGATTGATCGGTATCGGGTGATCAAACTTTTGTGATCGGTGCTCAGTGATCGGTTCCAAAAAACCTGATCGGACCATCCCTAAATGATTCTTCTTACAAAACATTGACATTGTATATCAAGTATAAACATTATGTAGGAGATTGCAGGCTGAGGTCCTTTAGTATCCATTTCAACTTGTAGGAGTTGAAGCTGAGGTTATATTCAGTGATTTCAGTCCCACAGATAAATATTGTGAAAATAGCTGATCTAGCTTGTAGATCGACAAAGCCGATAGAGTCAAAGCCGATACCAATCAAAGCCGATAGAGGTATTATCGGCCGATCACGATCAATTGGCACATCTCTATTATGTATGTATGGATAGATAGATAGATAGATAGATAGATAGATAGTAAAGGTTCAGGCCGCCACCTGCCCTCACATATAGAGTTATACGTTGCACCGCCGATCCGACTGATATGGGCACATACTAGGGATGTCAAAAATGGACCTTTATCAAAATCGATTATTCTATAGCAATAATCGAATATTATTCGAAAATCGATAATTAATTATTATTATTTATTTTTTATAAAAAAAAAATAAAAAAAAACTTTTTTTTCTTCTGTTTTTCTTTTTTTTTTACTGGATTTCAATGCACATTTACATATGTACAACATGGCTCTTCAGGTAATTGGTAGCCTAACTACTACTCTTCATCTTTCTTTTTAGTGTGCCAGTGTACTGTTCACCTAATCTCTCAAGAACAGATTCTGTGATGCTTTACAATACAGAGGACGCTGTTTTCCCTTTTCTTTGATGATGGCCACCAAGTACCAAACAATCAAGCCTGAATCAATCACACCTGTGTCTGAGACAGGGGGGGAGGGGAGTGTGTAGCAGGCAGCTGCCACTCTGCTGTGCTCCTTCACTCTGTCTACTCTACACAGTTTACAGTTGGTGCTGGTGTGAATAATAAATCAATGACCATTTACTATTATCATTAATACTATTGTTAGCCTATATTCTATATATTGGTTGAAACTAACTAAGCCAAAAAATATATTAAAAAAAAAAAAAAAAAAAAAAAAAAACGATTTTCGATTATGAAATATTAAAATCGAATATTGATTAATAGAACGAATATTCGAAAATCGATTATTCGGTGACATCCCTAGCACATACTGTACATGTATATGGAGACCTCCGAGGCAACGGCTGTCAGCTCGGCTCAATCGCTAGGCTCAATTGAAACAGAAGGTGGCAGGAAGGGGTACAGGGAGAGTGAAGCGTTGTGAGCGTGATGTGGAGTCTGAAAATGTGTTGTATTAACAGACTATAGACCAAGGCTCTTCAATGTTTTTCGGCCTAAAGAGAGATGAAGTAGGGACCCCCACTACAATATATTGTGTAAAATTGTGTTGCAGATTAAAACTTGTTCATAGATTTCATGAATAGTTTCATGGATTGTTTGTCACCGTGTTGTATTGATGTTAAAGATTTTCAGACATTTAACCACGTCAATACTTAGTAAACCTGACTCTTTGCCAAAAATAGCAGATCTAAAAGCTCACAACGCCTCACAGTGTTTACATCAAGTGATTAATGCAAAAATAAAATCCTATCGCACAAAGATTTGGCAGCCCCCCTGTAGACCCCTTAAGACATACATGGGCAACTGGCGGCCCGGGGGCCACATGCGGCCCCCACCTTCACTTAATGCGGTCCGCAGGTTAATACCGGAATACTGATATATTATTGATTTCAGCTGATAAAATTCCAAACATGACCTGCTTTAATTCTGTCAGTTTTAGTAGCCTTATGTCCGATGTATTTGTATTTAGGTTCTTAAAGTTAACATGAGTATATAACTAAATGCGTTTGAATTAAATCAAAATGTTACATTTCAGGATTCCAATTAAAAAATAACAAAAATGTATTCAGGATTCCAATTCAAAAGAAGCAAAAATAGCCGATCTACAAGCTCAAAACGCATCGCGCTGCGATGCGTTTTGGGCTTGTAGATCTGCTATTTTTGCTTCTTTTGTATGAGATACTAGAATGACAAAGTAGGACATAGCAATATGCATTGTGGCCCTCTGGAGTGAAGGTGGAAATATAGTGGCCCTCGCCATCATCAAAGTTCCCCACCCCTGCCCTAGGATGACCAGATCTCAGATTTAACAGCTCTGCTACTGTGTGTGGCCTTTTGGGGGAGGATATGTCCCGTCGTGAAGGACTCAGCCAACATCAAAGGGTTCAGGTGATACGGGAAAATTAGTCATCATTCAAAAGGTTCCCTCGGGTTGACGCCACCTACACTCACTGTGCAAAGGTTAGGAGAGCGATAGTGAAAGGAGTTGAGATTGGAGCAGTGTTTACTCAAACGACTGGGGAGAGGGGGGGGGGGGTGTAGGGGTGGGGTGCCGTTGCAAAGCGAAGAGAAGAGTACAAAATGACGTGGGAAGTTGGCGTGGAGATGAAAAAGGGTGCTTGCTGTGGTCGACGAATTCCCCCAAAATACTGTGTGAGCTCCCACAGCTGGGAGCAAAGGAGTACACATGGTCAGACACGTGCACAAATAAGCCCCTGATACACGTAGCAATTTTTTCATCAATATCAACCAGCAACGACCAGAGGCGTCAATTGGGTATGGCAGTTGCCAATCCCAATTGACGCCTCTGGTCGCTGCTGGTTGATATTGATGAAAGAATTGCTATGTATCAAAGGGGGCTTGAGCCCCTGCCCTTTTATCCGTCTGTAAAAAGTGCCCTCTTCAGACCATGAATGCAGTTTTGACTATGGTGAAAGAAATTAATTATGCTTAGTTCAGTGTGGTATCAAGCACCGAATATCTGCTATTTTCAATGTTTTCGTCAAAAGGCCTTTATGGAAATGTCAGCCCCTGCCTCTCTAACATTCTCTGAACGTCCCTGCACATGGTTCCTTCTGGGAACCTTTGCAAACACGCACTAGTCTCTTCAGCTCTCGCACAGAGGTCTCCCGTCCCAGCCTTATCAAACTCAAATGTGTACCGTAACCACAGAGCAAAAGCCTGACTGTTAACTTAACCCCAAGTATAACTAGACCGCACGGCGCAAGCTGTCGAGGTGCCAACTTGCACTTAGTGCACTCGTGGCCATATTATGGCCTACTTGTGCACCAGCAGAGCGTGCAAGTATTGCGATCGTTGCTGTCTGTCTGTCTGTATGTACTGTATGTGTGTGGGTGGGCAAGTTGGCACTCTGCCGAGGTGCCAACTTGTGCCTTGTGATTTATATGAGGTCGCACTTGTTGGTGGTGACGTCACCCTGTGCTTTTTCAAGGGTTTTCCCATTGGATGACGTAAACAGACAGACAGACAGATATGGCACATACAAAATCACAGAACGCAGTACTTGTGCACTCTGATGTGCGCAAGTAAATATGGACCCACTCTCAAAGTTAATATAACAAATTGCCATTTTTCCGTAGACATGCAAATGAGGGACAATAATATTACCAGAAAGACACAAAGACCTAGCCCTGAATGACCATTTCAGGTCTGTAACTCTGAAAGAGTACAAATGGAACCAAATGTACCCTATGGGGCTGTTAAGTATGACATCATTTTGTAGGCAGAGGAGAATTTCTGCCCCCAGTTTCCGTGAATCTTTTTACTATTTTTACTATTTACACATTTTTCTTCTCTTTGTTGTTGAAAGGAAAGTGTTAGAATTATACTTTAGTCGTTATTTTTTAGTCGTTGTTTTTTGAAATAGCGAGGGACAGAAAATGCTCTGGGGGCAGATTCTCCTCTGCCTACAAAATGATGTCACGGCTTAAAAGCCCCATGGGTCCATGTGTACACTCTCAGAGTTATATATGGTGGTCCTTGAAAATAAAAAAGGTTTGAGAAACCACTGTACCAGTGGACTCCTAATGTGCCATAGTGTCATAGTAAACTACTGTTATACATATTCTGAAGAAAACCTGGACACTGACATATCATGCAGTAATGTGGTCTTGTGATCAAAATGAGAAAATGATAATGTTATGTAAAAACTAAATCTAGAATTTCATTCAACAGCAGTGAACTTCCCTCTGTCATAAGACAGAGGGAACTGGCTTTCATTCCAAGTTGAGCAGATCAAGTTATCATCGGCCCCCACCTACTCCAGAGATCACCTACTAATATCCATATCCGAGAGGCCGAAGAAATGTTGTCATTCCTCTGGCAAAAAAAAAATGCCAAACAGTCTGTTCTAGCCAGTCGCTACAAGTTTGTCTAAAGACATGGACATCCCTAAACTAAGTGCACTAAGAAATACTATTATGAAACTTTCCAGAATCCCAACAAAGCACTAGTTCAGGGGTCTTCAACAATAGCAGATCAACAAGCTCACAACGCCTCGCACTGCGAGGCGTTGTGAGCTTGTAGATCGGCTATTTTTGGCAAAGAGCTTTGTTGTAGACTGTAGAGGGGAAAAAGAGCAGACTAAGTACAGAGTGAAAGGTCAAGTTTATTAAGTATTGACGGTTCAAGTGGTTAAATATCTGAAAACACAAATTGACATGAATCCAAAATACACTGATGATTGTGCTGTCAAACAATGAAACTATATGGAATCTATGAAAAGGTTGTGGGGGTCCCTGCTTCATCTCTCTCTCTCAACTAAGCGGTCCTTGGCCTGAAAACGTTGAAGACCCCTGCACTAGTTTATTCAAATAAGCCCTACTACCATGACACCCCTTATTTCTGAGGGGAATATAATGTTTGGGAAAACACTCCATCTATATCCTTTGTAACCTGATTCTGGATCAGAAAACAAGTTCATCCAAATCTGACGACAACTTATTAGGCATGACACCCAATTCAGTTAGATAATTTCCCCAGGGGGGGAAGTAGAACGGCAAGGCTTTATCATAGTCTGAGGTGAAGTGCTATCACCTCAACCTTTAGGTGATATGCTATCATCTAAAACCTAAAAATCAAACCTCGGTTCGAAGTGAAGCGGTGAATGTCTCATTGGACATTTTTAATCATCCAATCATCAGACCGGGACGGACGGGACACACATATTCTGGATGTACGGGACAGATAAAACCTGTTCATTCTGGACTGGAATGACCATATATGGACATGTACGGGACACACAAAGCCACTCCTTGGAAGCGGCTTTCACCACTTCAAAAACAAGTGGAGGCCATCATGGACTCACGGTGAAGTCCTATCACCGCGCCTCTGTGCCTCTGAAACCAGGGGGCACACTGATTGGTCAAGATCGACCAATCAGTGAACAGGGTGATGGGGAGATGTCTGAAGGTAAAAACAGAGGAGAGATGTCGGGTGATAGCTCTTCACCGTGGCTAATGACGCAATGTTGTAGTTTTCTGACTTTAAAAGACTACATCGCGGTGATAGCTTATCACCCCCAGACTACTGTACTACGATAGGGCCATTAGGCAAAGCAGAGTCTACTGGTGGAAGCAAACAAGGCACATTAACATCAGTGAGAGGAAGAGCAATGAATCAGGGGAGCTAAAGTAGACAGTTCGGTCAGCTGCTCGACACGTCCCATAGCCTGCAGTACATGTCCCATATATACACAGAGATGCATCTGCCTGAACTTAGCTCGCAGGCTACGCATCACTGAAGATTCAACCAGAACAAGGCCATCATGGCAGCAGCAGCCAGAACAAGGCCATCATGGCAGCAGCATCCATTCCCAGACACTCACCCCTGGCGGACAGCTTCTTGGTGTTGATGATTTTGGCAGCGTACTCATGGCTGGTGGAGATCTTCATGCAGCGCCTCACCACGGAGAACGCACCCCTGTTGGGACAAACGACGAGCATAGAACTGTTGTATGCTCTGCTTGGAGTGTGATATACTAGCATGCATCTGAAGGACTTAATATGGTCCTACTGTGAATTATTTATTTTATTTTTGAGCAGTGCTCCTGGAAGGAGCTAAGCTCCAACATCTGGCTTTGTCCGGGATGCAAAGCTTGGCCTAAATATGGCCTAAAGCACCCAAAGTTTGTTGTACGCCCAGGGTCATATTGGCCTACATCTGGCCTAGATCTTTGCACAAAGCACCCAAAGTTTGTTGTACGCCCAGGGTCTCAAGCCACGTTTTAACTCATAAATAGCACTGCTCACTTCAAACTAGGTGTGATTTTTCATATATTGTCTCATTGTTGTTGAATACCCCCTTTGAAAACTAGATGGGTCGGGGACTCGAGAGTTGACTTGGACCCATCTTTGGGTAGCGGACACATGTGTATGGGTTCAAAAGAATATTTGAAATAGTTAAAACCCTGTCATTGATTAAAAACGATGCCACCATTTGTCAGAAGTGTTTCGTTAATAAAATGAAAAAGTCTAATAATGACCATAAATACATTTAAAAGTAGGTTGTGAGCTTGTAGCTCCCGGGCAATCAGCTAATTTCTCTTTGGGGTCTTGAGAATAGGGAAAGATGCCAACAGTTAAAACACATAAAAACTAAAATAAAATGTAGTTCCTATCCTATCACACAAAGATTTCAGTATCTCTGAGGACCCCCTAGGGGTCCCGGACCCACTGTTGAAACCCCTGTTAAGGGGTTATCAAATTAAAGGAGTAGTTCACCCCCAAAATGACTTTTTTTCTATTGATTACTCATGCCATGGAGACTAGAGTTCAATAATATTTTTAGGTTTTTGTCACATTCCTAAGAAAATGTTGATTCGAGTAAATTTACCCCCATTGATTCCGGATGGGGGTAAATGTATTGTTATCATAGGGTGACCATACGTCCTCTTTTGCCCGGACATGTCCTCTTTTAGGGGGCTGTCCGGCCTGTCCGGGGGGGTTTTATAAATTCCTTCAAATGTCCGGGGTTTCGCGCATATCACAGTTAAAGCACGAGCATTTACAATGCACGTTCAATGGTTCGTTTGGAAACACACTGTGAGAGGCGAGTTTCCACCCCTAACCCCGGAACGTGTATTATTCATACTACTCTCTGCCTGCGCTGCGATCCCTCCCTCGCGTGTATCAAAACAGCGGCGCAGTTCGGCCAGTGGAGACGCCCCTCTCGTTCCCCACTGGCCGAACTGCGCCGCTGTTTTGATACACGCCCCTCCCTCAGCCTGTCTCGCTTTCAGATCAGAGGCAGAGCAGCGCGAGCTCGGCAGTCGGCAGCATCGCTCTGCTAACGCAATTAATGCTGTTTCACTGATGAAATGCACACAAAGTGCCAGTGACCAACAATGAGAAGCAGAGCGTTCTGCCAGCAAAGCTGGTACTCTTCTGTGTCTATTTAGGCATTTACAAATAAAAATTATTCTGCTTCAAGCCCATATCAACACTGCAAAGTAGTCTACAAGACAGTCTGTGCGAGGTGAGAGCTCTTCCGCTAACTAAATTGACAGAATCTTTTGTACAACCTTGTAAAGCAGAACGGCGGTTTGGGTTACCTCTCGTTACAAAGCTGAACGTTCATACAGGAGTCAATAGGCATACTTTATCAGTGGATCTCATTCTCTAGCCTATAGATTTGTAAAGGGTCCAATTGGAACCCCCTCAAAAATGAATACATAACTAATAACATAATTGAGCTGTAAACTAGTAGGTCTACTATAAATTATTTTGGGAAAAAAAGAAAAGAAAAAAAGATATATATGTGTGTGTGTGTGTGTGTGTGTGTGTGTGTGTGTGCGTGCGTGCGTGCGTGCGTGCGCGCGCGCGCGCGTGTGTGTGTCCTCTTTTTGGATTTTCAGAATATGGTCACCCTAGTTATCACATTTTTGTCTTAGGAATGTGACAAAAAATTACAAATATTATTGAACTCTAGTCTCCATGGCATGAGTAATCAATAGAAAAAAAGTCATTTTGGGGGTGAACTACTCCTTTAATTCATTTCCAAAACACACACGCGCGCGCGCGCGCACACACACACACACACACACACACACACACAGACACACACAGCACTGTGGAATGTTAACTATATCCTCCCTCAGCTCGGATACAGTGGAAAGCGTTGCAAAACAACAACAATAATTCCTCCTCCCCGTCTCTGGGCTACACACACTGTGTGTCAACATTCCACATTAAGTCACATTTAAGGCTGCGTCTGCTTTTTAATTGAATATACAGTAGGTCTACAATAATGTATAGTAGAATATAATGGCCATGTTCTGTTCAAAGGTGCAGTACTCATGACATAAATCTCCCAGGACATGTTACCGAAAGCACCAGGTGAAAATGATAAATATAATATAATCTAATCAAAGAAATTTACAGAAGCAATAAAACTTGCAGATCTACAAGCTTTGCATTCAAATGTGGCATTATTGTTCCCACCTATTTTATGAAATATGATTATTTGTATTTTTATAATTAATTGTGATTCAGAAAGAAGGTTCCCGCGGTTTGTTTGGGTTGCTTTTGAAAATAAAGATCACCCTAAAATATGACATGACATAATATGGAACTTGAAACATTAAAACTATACAACCTAGTATAATTACTCCAGCTAAAAGTCCCTATCATTAGCCATATGATGACTTCCATTAAATGGACATGCACTTACTTGCCCAGCTCCTCGTACAGCTGGTACTCATCGGTGAACCTGGTGCAGGTAGAAGCCATGCCGAAGGTGACTGACTGGAAAAACAAAACCTTTCAGCTTTTTTTCCTCTCTACTTCTTCTCCAGACTCCAACAAACACACACCGATCCTGATCTGTCCCCACGCCGCACACACACACAGAGATCCTCAAAGAAGTGACACTTGTCGCCGCAGATGAGAAACAACAGAGCAAAAGATCAGATCATTCATAAATACACGGTGACTTCTTGTGTCGCTTGTTCCTGAAGGGCTCTCCTCTTCTCCCGTCTCGGACACTCCCCCGCTAGGAATCCTTCTCTCTCACTGCTGGAGTTGACGGCTTGTTGTCAGGGACGATCGCGTGTGTTGTTGAGTGTGAGTGTGTGTGTGTGTGCCAGCGTGCGCGTGTATGTGACTGTGTATGTGTGTGGCTGTGTACGGCGCGCGTGAGGAAATCACTTGGTTTGGGTGCGATTATAGTTTCCACTACCGAGCGCCCTTCCTGGTTGGAATTATGCCCTGCACAACAGTGACCCCTCGCGGCAGGTTATGGGTAACGACACTCCAGAGCTGTGATTTTTTTATCAACCTTATAATTTCGAGGACCCCCCCCCCCCCCTCTCCCTCAAGTGCAGTGGGATACGCTTGCTTTCTTTCTTTCTTTCTTTCTTTCTTTGTAAATTCAGTATTCAATCAATTTGAGAGCGTGCAAATGGATGGACATTTTGGTTCAATCTGTAAGCCTGCCCTACATAATACTCTTGAGTCTTGAGAGACCCATATTTACTAACTTGGTTACTTACTAAATATCAATAATTTGGGTGGGGCGGGGGGTGGGACCCTTTCAAGGACCCTGATAAGAACCAAGGCGACTGATTCAATTTACGGTGCAGGTGTGCCAAGGTCACTGTAAAAATACAATTTATATAATTTGCATGTTTTCTGAAGGGACTGGAGAACGGTGACACGTTTTCCACTCACACAAGTTTTTACCTATTACTTTTTAAATTAAATGTAGAGCATGGGTCTCCACAGGGTGATTTGAATTTTGATTAGACCACATTATCTAGCAAAATGATTTATTCCATGATTAATGAGGAGGTAAATGGGGGCATGACTCAATATGAAGGTCTGAGTATGTCACACTTGTCACAGAGGAATATCCGTTTCCATTAGAACAGAGTGAAAGTAATGTAATCCTTGATGTTTAACAGTTTAACCACACGCGTTGTGAGCTTGTAGATCTGCTATTTTTGGTGAAGAGGATTGGGGTAGAGAGGGGGAAATAACTCATAAAGTACAGTGCAACTCAGGTCTGTGTTACTGCAGAGACAAAGTGTTTTAATATATTGATTAATTCCAAATATTATCAACGTATTCTGCGGCACCCCTGAACTGGCATCACAGCACCCACTTTGACCCATTTAGGCCTAGAATTTTTGAATGCTTTAACCAGTGAAAAATAGCAGATATACAAGCTCACAGCGCGGCACCGAGTGCCGCGCTGCAAGCTTGTAGATCTGCTATTTTTGAAAAAGTCGTGAAAATGTGTGCAAATCTTTGAATATATGTATTTTCAAAGCGAACGTTTGTAACTCAAATTTTGCTTCTGGGTGGTCCCTGCTGGAACTAGATATTTTGAAATGGGGGTCCGTGGCCAAATCAATATAATTTTGGGGGTCCTTCACATGAAAAAGTTTGAGAACCACTGACATATTAGTCTCTCAAGAACAGACTAACTGAGCTACAGTTAAGTGAATACCTTTTCTTTGACGATGGCTGGCTAGATTGCTGACATAGAAACATAGGTTTTTTCCAAAAATCTTAGAAGGATTCAAAAGACACTTATAGAATCGGGTCAAAAATAGCAGATCTACTAGCTCGCAGCCTGCTATTTTTTTTATATTTAAAGCATAAAATATTGCGTCATAATGTGTTCAGGCCTAAATGGGTTAATAATAGTTACCTATTTTCACCCGAGGGAGAAATTCTGTATTTTCAGCCCAACCCAGCAGATTTGCCACCTTACTATCCTTGCCTGGAATTAAACAAGGGACAACTGAGGGCTTTGGTTCTCCAGGCTGGCTCCCTAACCATTCAGCTATGCCACCCCTAAAGAACAGATACTATCTTAGCAATAAGGCAGAGAAGCCTCATAGACTTTGAGAAACCCTGGTCAACTATATCTTGCCTTGCTGAGTTTATTGTGCAGGGGCAGGGGCCAGCCAGGGGTAAGATGTTGTGTTGAATTACATTTCCACTGGACTTTACTTTCAACTTCCATGTCGGCCATCTCACCCATGACCCAAATTCAAACAAAATGCCAGAGACAAGAGGATTTGACTGGCACCAGACTTGTAACTTTTGTAACCACTCTGGTTTGCATTCAATTCTGTCTGTAATTACCTTGGATATTAATTAGTCTCACGTGGTCAGATCCATCGGCCAAAATGACTTTGTATCTATTGATTACTCGACTTGAGTTCAATAATATTTTTAGTTTTTTGTCGCATTCCTAAGACAAAAAAAAGTACCCTGACGGTTTCCCCATCCACTGCCATTCATTTGGGCCCCTTTCCAAGGCCATGAATCCGGGGTCCCCATCCGGAATCAATGGGGGTACATTTACTAAAATCACATTTTCGTCTTAGGAATGCGACAAATATTAAAAATATATATTATTAAACTCAAGTCTCCATGGTGTGAGTAATCAATTGAAAAAAAGTCATTTTGGGGTTGAACTACTCCTAGGGCATCGTTCCAATTAACGGGAGATACATGATATCTGATCTTATGGATATGGCTATTGCAAGATGAGATATCAATCTCGATAGGAATCAAAACCACATCTAACCACCAGCAGTTGCTACAAGGTGAGCTGTGTTCTCTTTTGTTCTCCTCGTGTGCAAGGCTAATCTCCATATCCTTGACTTTATTGAGGGTCCAGCTCATACATTAACTGTCTGCTGGGTTTACAATGACGTGTCCAGTGTTTATTTTATTTATCAGGTCTGTGAGTAATACATGAGGACATGAATCTGCACAATATCTGCAGTCACTCTGTTTGTTTGTTTGATTGATTGATTGATTGATTGATTGATTGAAGACTTTATTAGAGGTTTGCATAGGATAAGGCTAGGCCAGGCACAAACCAAATAGGCTTGGATGCCTAGACTGTGTCGCAGGTTCGAATCCAGATCGCGACGACCTTTGCTACATGTCACTCTCTCCCCATTTCCTGTCAGTCTACTGTTCTAAAGGCATATTAAAAGCCCAAAAACAAATCTTTAAAAAAAAAAAAAAAATCAATCAAAAATGTAACTGAATTTCCCTAGAAAGTCAGAAAATGACTTTAACATTTACAATCTGGTCTCTACCCACACTACAAGTTAAGGCCTCTCCATATTTAGACCGAAATGTTCGGTGAGTTGTGTTTTCCGACGTGCAAATTTCCGAACTCTCGTTCGGTCCAATGCTTTTCAGAAGTCCCGAGGGATATAATTTTATGGTAGAAAAGGACCTTTTGACCGAAAACGGCAGTTTCGGTCGAAGTATGGAACGGCATTTAGTTCATTAAATTCTGAGGAGTCCACATTTGTAGGCTATACTCTTCTTCGGAGCTATACCTAAACTGACCTTATGACATCACCGTCTGGCCACGCTCACCACTAATGTGCCAATGTTAAGCTCTAGTTGATACAGGAGATAGAGGAAAGGCAACAAATAGTGTGAGTCTTGATCAAACACTTTGAAGACATTGTGTGTTTTTTATGTTATCAAATGTCTCCAGACAGACATAGGCCTATAGGCCTACAGACAAACAGGGACACACAAAGACAGTGTGGATACTCTCACAACAAGTGCAACAGGTACTGCATAATCAAATGGGTCAGGCATTTTCAACTTGCATCCTTCCTGCCTTGCATCGTTCCCAGTCTAGTTTGTCAATTCTGTTTTATCTCCAGTATACCAGTGCAGTTACTGGTTCCTCCCACCACCTTTACGAATCAGGACGGCTTACTTACTTACGCCTTACACCCGGGGGACCTGAAGAGACAATCGATGAAATAAATTACTTTAAGTGTAACAGAGTGCATGGATCCTCTCTAGCACTGCCAGTTTGTTTATAGCAGTTGGTTTATCTGTTGACATACAGGAGATGTCCTTCGATTCTCCTGTTATCCTGGCTGGATAACGGGAGAATCTCCTGGCTCTCCTGGCTGCTATTTATTTGTCGTCCGCAGGGCGGGGATGAGTAACTACATGATTTATATCAGAACACAGGTGCGTCTCAAGGGGGGAGGCTCACAGAGCTTGTAGATCTGCTATTTTTTAAAAGTCGTGCAAATCTTTGAATATATGTATTTTTTAAGCGAACATTTGTAACTAAAATGTTGCTTCTGGGTGGTCCCTGGAACAAAATATTTTGAGATGGGGGTCCGTGGCCAAATACATATCATTTTGGGGGTCCTTCACATAAAAAAACGTTTGAGCACCACTGAAATAGAAACATAGGTTTTAAAAAAAATACTTTTTCACTATTTTTCAAAAATAGCAGATCTACAAGCTCGCAGAGTGGGACTCGGTGCCACGCTGTGAGCTTGTATATTTGCTATTTTCCAATAGTTAAAGCACAAAATAATGCGGAATAATGCGTTCCCAGTCTAAATGGGTTAAACGTCCTCCCCCCTATGAAGAACATTCATGGGGAGCCCCGCGGTGAAAAGAAAAATACAACCAATGTTTTTTTTTGTCAACAAACAGCTTGGTTGCCACAGTCAATCTTCGGTCCAGGGACCACCAAGGTGCCAAATGGACCCTTATGGGTCTGTAATTCTGAGAGTTCAATTAAAACTGAGGATTTTACAGTGGTGAGGTTTTATATCCATGGGATCTGCACTACATTATTTCTAATCGAGTAAAAATATTGGAAATGACTTTACCTAAGCCTACCAACAAGTCAATGTGCAGAATGCCCCATTTCACACATTTTTTGTCAATGGTTTTCAATATTTGTCAAAATAGCATAGATAGATAAATAGATAAATAGATAGATAGATAGATAGCATAGACAGACAGACAGACAGACAGACAGATATATAGATACAATTCTTTGTCACCTGAACATGTTAGCTCCCGTAAGAACTTTGTCTGACCAGAGGCATTGTACTCCAATGCAATGCAATCGTTCGCTGAAGACTCAGATCCTTCACATTGCGGTATGATCTTCCACACATCATGTCTTGTGGAACCATGTCTCCTGTCTGTGCTAAGAGCTTGGCCACAGGCCAGCTGCCTACACACTACATGTGATGCCTTCATGTCCCAGTCGCTATACCCATTAGTTGCAACCACTGGTCTCCACTCTCTATAGTATTCCATCTCCAGTACACCAGTACAGTTGCTGGTTCCTCCCACCAACCTGACCCCTATACAGAGACAACAGAATAAACAGTGAAGAAAAAAGGAGAAAAGGTAATATGACTTTGATTAGAAGAAAACCTTTTAGGCTACAACCAATGTTTAGTTGTTGTTTTGAGTTCGTTTATCTGTTGTGTGGTGTGTTGGTTGAGCCTGGAGAGCTAACGAGGAAAACAAATGCATGTGCAACACACTAATAAATATGTATGCAGGAATGAATGAGACAATGGTGTATAGAGCGTTATCCAAAGTAAACTGCTTATCAATGCACCCCCACCCCCCCCCCCCCCACACACACACACACACACACACACACACACACACAAGCACGCACACAGAAACCTAAAGTATCATTGATATTTTACGTGCGCAGGTGAGTCCAACAGCCTTGTCAGGTGAGCAGGTGTTTCTAGCTGAGTCTGAGGTTCTACAGTCCAGGAGAACAGACTCGTTGCCTTCACACTGGAACTCTTTGGTCCACATTGGAACGTTGACTTCCCCACTGCGCGCCCCGTGGAGGACTGCATGACTTCCTCCGCCAAGCTGCCTGCAGACGACCTCAGCATCCTGCTGGTCCAAGTCACCTTCACACACTGAGACCCACGACTGATTAGACTTCACCTCCACTCTGCCTGAATACTCATTAGGCCCATTCACCAACCTCACAGACTCTGGAGAGAGAGAGAGAGAGACAGAGAGAGAGAGAGAGAGAGAGAGAGAGAGAGAGAGAGAGATAGAGAGATAGAGTTTTAAAATAAGTTAAAAACATGTAAATAAGTGAATAAATGAACATAAAAATGTACCAATGTAGCTCACTTTAGTTCATTAAAGTGGTTGCATTTACAGTATCCGCTCAGCATCCACTTCCATTGGCCAATATACAGTAGGCCAATGGTTCTCAACCTTTTCAGGCCGCGACCACCCGAATAATCATATTTTAACTGGGGACACTGGGGGGCACTGGGGGCATGTAGATCAGCTATTTTCACAATGTCTGCCTCTAATATTTGACGATTTGGCCAATGTTTAATTTGTCCTTTTAGAGTTATTAAAAAGTCCTTAAATTGACACTTTAGAAATGTGCAGAAACCATCTATACACTTAAATCTTATGTTGGTTTATTTACTGTTTACTGACCCACAGGTTGAGACCCACTGCAATAGGCCATACTGTGGAGTAGCAAGCTCCCCCAGCCCTGATCCTCACAGCCAGACTAATATCACCGCGAGGAACCTGCATTTCCAAGGGTCAGATTAAAACACTTGTGATAAACCCGCCCCATATTTGCATACTGGGCCCTGATTGGTCCCTCACAACTTTGGAGGTAGTGAAATCCAATCATGGAGCCAGACCAAATCTGCAGAGGGCCATTTGTATGTTTTTTCAATCGCAGATTTATCTGGTTTCCACAGTCTTACACATGCTGTTTACATTTGTGACAAATAAAGTATTCAATGAAAAGTAAACTCTCCCCAAAGACGGGGGAGACTGAGCCCAAACTGTGGAAGTCTTCCTGCTTTGTTCTGGTAGCCTCCCCTCGACCCGCTTCGGTTCGCATACCTAGATAGATGAAATAAGAGCTGGTTTGTTACCTGAACAGATCATGTTGGTGGTTTTAGGGTGCCAAGGTCCTGTTTCTGTTGAAACAGCAGTGCCACAGTCCAGCTGGCGGCACACTTCATGTGCTGCCCTCAGCCCAATGGCATGGCCACCGTCCTGTACTGTAACCCACTCTCCGTTGTCTTCCTTCTCCAGTTTGCCATTACAGTGACTGGTTCCTCCCACCAGCCTGAGGTCTGTAGCAAAGACATGAGCATTGTGTTGCCGATTTAAACCACAGTTTGGTGATGAGACACTTGTGAAGATGCCTGACATTGTTTGTTACCTGAGCAGATGAACACCGCTGCGCCATCATGTGATTCAAAATCGAACCATATCCCAGAGGCGGCAGGGCCACAGTGCAGCTGTCTACACAGTTGCTTTTCCTTCATCAGATTCCATGTTTTATCATTGTTCAGATATCTCCACCCTCCATCGTATCTCTCCCTCAGTTTACCAACACAGTTACTGTCTGCTTCCACCAACTTGTAATCTGGATGGAGACAACAGAATAAAAAGGAATATTATTGACACTCGGGTGGTGCAGTGGTTACTGGTTACCCACCACTGCGGTGCATCCGGCTTTGTCGAGTGGCCATACGAATGCAATCGGCCATATGGGAGGCCATAGCTGAGTGGTTAGTGAGCCCGTCCGGGAAGGCAGATGCCCTGGTTGTACCAGGTTTGATTCCAGGCAAGGCCACCAATGTGTGTCCCTGATCAAGACTATTAAGCCTATATTTTTGTTCTACCATGATTTATGTAACCCATTTTTTTTTTCAATAATCCTGGACGATACACTCCCTGTCCAAGCCGCTTTCCGCTTTTTCTGGTTGGACGTAGCATGTGGAAGGAACACGTCATTCCAACCAGTTCCTCCTGGTTTCCATTGTGGTCCATTGTACTCAATTCATAATCAGGACATACAATACATACAATAGAAATACATATCAGTACAACACCAGATGTATTTGCAGGGCGGAAAATGATATGAGGTGGGTTCATAGGATGTCACTCCCACAGGCTCCTAAGTCTCTATGGATAAGAGTGTGTCATAAATGTCTACATTGTAAACTGTAATTGTAAAAAAATGTCAGGGATTGTCAAGTAGGACAAATACTTAAAATCTACGTTTATTGTCAAGTACAGTAACATGTCAATTAGCAGAACAGGGACAGACAACGAAACCAGGCTACAGAAAACAGACAATCCAACAGACATTCAGGGAAACAGACGGTTATCAATACACTAACTAGACACAAACATATATATATATATATATTTGTTTACCTGAGCAGGTGAGTCCAACAGCCTTGTCAGGTGAGCAGGTGTTTCTAGTCGAGTGTGAGGCTCTACAGTCCAGGAGAATAGACTCGTTGCCTTTACACTGGAACTGTTTGGTCCACATTGGAACATTGGCTTTTCCATGGAGCGCTCCCTGGAGAACAACAGGAGGCCCACAGGCAAGCTGCCTGCAGACCACCTCTGCATCCTGCTGGTCAAAGTCACCTTCACACACTGAGACCCACGACTGGTTAGACTTTACCTCCACTCTGCCTGAACACCAACTAGTCCCATTCACCAACCTCACAGACTCTGAAGAGGGGAGAGAGAGAGAGAGAGAGAGAGAGAGAGAGAGAGAGAGAGAGAGAGAGAGAGAGAGAGAGAGAGACCATTTTTATGTAAATATTCCATACAATAGAGGGTATGCGCATGCATAAAGTGAATGGCATATCGAGTGGCAAATCGAGTTGCAAAGTCTGGTAAAGTGAGTTTAACGTTGTTTAACAATGTTTAATGCAATCAGATAGGACTTTTCTGTTTGGATGTATGGGCTGTCAAGGAGAGAGCGTTTTGTTGCCACTCAGTAGGCGTTCCCGCATAACTTCCGGGTATGATGATGTCACGCGCATACCCTCTTAACTAGTCTTAAGCTATATTTTTAACCAATCCTTTAATTTTAATGTAGCACATTAAGCTCCCTTAGCAGTGGAGTAGTAGGCTCCTCGCCATCAACTCCCGGGTGCTCCATGTGCTGGTGAGCAAACTGGTAATGAGCAGTTGCAAACTGAATATTGTTACAGAAAAGACACTTGTAGATCGACATTTTTTTCGGTCAGTGTGTGACACTGACACTGTCATACGATGAAGTATAAATCGAACTTTAGCTTGTAGATAATGTTCTGTTTGGCGTGTGGGTAAATAATAAATAAATGTGCCTTTACTAGTGACTGAAGCCCCACGTCCCCGTCCCTCATAGCAATCCACAAACACCAAAGATAAACGGAAGAAAGACGGACAGACAGACAGACAGACAGACAGACAGACAGACAGACAGACAGACAGACAGACAGACAGACAGACAGACAGACAGACAGACAGAAAGACAGAAAGACAGACAAACCTTCACACACTCAGTGGGTCTGATTAATAGATGTTTTTGATTCAGAAATGGAAGTTGTGTTGTGTTGTTATTAGGCTATAGACCTTTTTGGGGTCATGGTTAAATTAATTAATTATATGTCATTGTTGAGTGGGGGCCGTTAACCGGCAACAGTTGTCCAGGTCTTGAAATAAAAATGTCCAGCCAAAATATCCACCCATCCACAAATGCTTGCGGAGAATCTTGCAAGGATGTGTGTGTTGGCCAGGCATTGCATGGTGGCATGGGTCACACAGACCACCTTTCGGGTAGACTGCAGCTGAGTGTGTGACCATTGACGTTTTCTTTCATTTCTTTTTTCACCTTTTTTACCCTGCAGTAGGTCTCTTATCCTGTAACTGTACAGCACAAAGATGCAGTACCATGATTTATTTCCCCCCTAAAACATGATTATCAGTTATTATGATTTGGCTATACTAGGAGGAGTATCTTTTTTTTTTTTCAAAATAGTGTACAGAAAGAGTTAAAATTAGGATTGTATGTGGCCACACCCACCAGTTCATTGAGTATGCCTGGTCGTTCAGGTGGGTGGCACCCTGGCCACAATATGGCAAGCTCAATAGGGAACAACGGTAGATGGATGAAATAATTAGACTATAGATTTCTTTCATTGTTGAAGTTTGTTACCTGAACAGGTCACTTCCACTGTTCTGTTAGAGGCCAACCAGTCGTCTGGTAAATTTCCAACAGTGGTTTGTGTTGAAACAGCAGTGCCACAGTCCAACTGTCGACACACTACATGTGCCGTCCTCAGCTCAAACTCGAAAAAATGATCAGTGACTCGGCTCCACACTCCATTGAGTTTCTTCTCCAGCGTACCGCTACAGCCACTGGCTCCTCCCACCAACCTGACATCTGTAGTATGGACATGAGCATTTTGTTGAGTCGAGGCTGACCTTTCTGAATGCCACAGTTTGGGGATAAGACACTGAATAGCGTGGTTGGTTCCCAAGTTGTTTAGCCCATGACCCAAAAGAGAAATTAGACGTTTGCCTGGGACTCAAACTAGTGAAAATAGCTCACTCTACAAGCTCACAACTTGGCACGAAGTGCCGCGTCGTGAGTTTGTGGAGTTTTACTACTTCTTAAACTTTTGGAATCAAACTTATGGAATTTCTTAGATTTTTCTTTCATTTCTTCATGAAATTACTGGAAAAAAAGATTATTATTATTTTTTAATTCATGAAAAACTTCCTTTTGTGTAAATGTTTTTAAATAATAATAGGCCTAATTAAAAACAAAGTGTACGAAACATATAGGCCTAATGAAATGACCCCCCCCAAAATTGTCCATGACACACACACGGAAAACAGTGCTGTATAGAGTTGTGTCACTGTTGAAGTCGTTGTTTCTTACCTGAACAGATCACCTCCATGTGGTCCATCCCCCTCTTGATCCAGAACCCAAGTGAATCACTGGATCCTGTTGAGGTAGCAGAGCCACAGTCCAGCTGTTTACACACCTGATGGGTTTCCATCAGATTCCATACACGATCAGACGGATAGACTGTTATCCACTCTCCATTGGGTTTCTCTGTTAGTCTACCAACACATTTACTGGTTTCATACATCATCGTGACCCCTATACAGAGAAAACAGAATAGACAATTCAAAATATATAGTTACCGTACTTTGATTAGAAGAAAGGCTTTTAGGCCACAATCTATAATAGCTTCTCCAAACACCTCAATGTCACTACAAACTAAGGCTGGGTAATATATCGAGGTATGAACATGCAATATGAGGTATTGGTGTTTGTGTCAAATTAATTAACAGACACGCTATATATGCATGACACGTAGCACATGCAAAAAAGCTGTCCATCTGTAATGGTTATTTCAATAAAACCATTGTTGGAAAATGGAAATAGGGCATTTACCATATTTATTCTATGTGTACTGTGCAGTGTGCATGCATGGATATGCTAATCATTATCAGGGTTAGGCAAGCAGTGGACCTAAAGCAGGAAAAAATAACATTACAAACTATACAATGCAATTGATTTTACTAATATCGAGAGTAATATCAATATCGAGGTATTAAAGGGATCCTTCACTTTCAAAAAATGTTTGGTCCTTTTATCGTCTAACTAGGCTTTTATGAACACCCTGGATAGTTTTTAATTTGCTTGAGTCAATATTTAGATATTTGATGTAAATGTTATCAGGCACTCCTCCTGCAGGATGCCTCCTCATACATACCCATTGTAACTTCAAACTCCATTTTAAATGATAGATTCATCAAAAACACCTGTTATTTTTTCTGGTGACTCATAGTACCCTCCTAATACACCTCGCAGCGTCGAGAGCTTGTAGATCTGCTATTTTTGGCTAAAGTTATCAGAATATGATTCAAGTGGTTAATATAAAAAAGGAGAAAAAAGTCTCTATCACACAAAGATTTGGAGGACCCCCTGTCATAACTCTGAGGACCCCCGAGGGGTCCCGGACCCCCTGTTGAAAACCCCTGGACTAAGCGCTAGACACATCATCTAAATGTCTCAATAGAAGAGCAGGGACCCCGAATACACCGAACATTTTTGAATATAGATATGTTTTGATTTACCAGACTGTAAACCACAATCCTAATTTATATATAGTTATATAGTTAAGCAAACTATATCTAATTGAACCAAATGAGGGGGGAGTGCATTAAGAATTTAACAGATTAAAAACAACTAGTTTGTGGTTTACAGTCTGGTAAATAAAATTTTTTGACTTTTTTGTCTCAGGTACTGAATTATATATACTGTTTATTATCAACAAAATATACTACTGTATACAGATTGGACAAAAATAAACATTTGTTCACAAAAAAGCTTTCACAGCTTTGAGTAAATCTATATAGTTTCAATGTACAGCTCGTTATTTCAATACTATACGTTTCTCTGGATAATAGCATCTGCTAATTGCCTAAATAGCTAAACAAATAAATAAGTAAATATCAATAACAAATAAAACCTAAAGTGTAGTTTGTCTTTTACCATTGCAGGTGAATCCAACAGCCTTGTCAGGTGAGCAGGTGTTTCTAGCTGAGTCTGACGTTGTACAGTCCAGGAGAACAGACTCGTTGCCTTCACAATGGAACTTTTTGGTCCACATTGGAACATTTGCTTCTCCATAGAGCGCCCCCAGGAGGAATGGATGAGTTCCACAGCCGAGCTGCCTACACGCCACCTCTGCATCCTGCTGGTCAAAGTCACCATCACACACTGAGACCCACGACTGATCAGACTTCACCTCCAATCTGCCTGAACACGAACCAGTCCCATTCACCAACCTCACAGAATCTGAACATACACACACACAGAGAGGGGGGAGGGGGGGGGGGGGGGGGGGGGGGGGGGGGGGGGGGGGGAGAGAGAGAGAGAGAGAGAGAGAGAGAGAGAGAGAGTTATCAGAATAATTTAAAATGTACCTTTCTATACAGGCCGACAGACAGATAGATAGACATTTATTGTTACAGAGATCAAGATTAAGAAAAGCAATTGTTGAAGGCTTGAAGTCAAAGTTTGCTACCTGAGCATATCACCTCCACTCTGATTATCCACCATTTCCCATCGACTTTAATGATTTTCTTTGAAGCAGCAGTGCCACAATCCAGCTTTCGGCACACTTCATGTGCTTCCTTCATCTTAAATTCCTTATCCTCAACTGTAGCCCACTTTCTTTCTTGTTTCTTCCACGCCCACAGTATTCCACTACAGCGACTGGTTCCCCCCACCAACTTAACACCTGAACAGAGACAGCAGAATAAACAGTAGGAGGAAAAATAAGAAAAAGAAAGAAAACACATTTTAATTTGAAAAGAGAAAAACGTTTTAGTCAACAAAGTATAATGTTCTGTTGTTGGTTCATCTTTGTTTACCTGGTTTTGGTTTTGGTGTTGGTTGATCCTGAAGAGCTGAAGAGAGAGATATACATGTGTGCAAGTGAAGAATACCAAAAAGAATAGAAAGAAAGAAAAGTAAAACATTACTGCCATTACTGCATCAAAAGTAATCAACAAACGACACTAAATATAATATTACTATAATAGTAAAATATTTGCCAAATTAATTTAGGCAACATTGTGAAAACAGCTGATCTTGTTGATCAGCTATTTTCACCATATTTATCTGTGTAGCCGAGTCAATTCTAAATGTTATGCCTCAACTCCTACATTCCAAGTGCTTGTCAGGGTGGGGGTTAGCCTCGGGATCCAGGCATTTCAAGAAGAAAAGCCTGGGCTAACCCACCTGTAACTGTGGTTCACAACATTTTAATTGTATATTAAATATACCGGTATGTAGCCGTTCAGATATCTTATTTTACATCAGTATTGTTCATGCTAGTTTGTTTAGGCTTATGCATTATAATTATGAAATCGCTATGATTTATCACAATTTTTCCACCGTGGATCACTTCCTCATTTACTCAAAGTGGAAAGCAGCAGGAGTCATGTCCCCCTCCGCGTCCATTCCAGACGCCGGAGGACCTGGTGAAATCTGCCGGGGAGATTGTCCATGTTAGGCGAGACTTGTGTGGGGGTTACCCTGTTCACAGATCCAGTAGGCATTGTGGTTACACGGCAAGTCGTTCCATCCTCTTTCAGGAGGAGGTTTTGACCCATCAGAAAACTCAACACAGTCTTGATTTCCGTCTTGGTTATTTGGGTTACCAGGGCTCCAGTACCTGTAGATTTGGGAACATCTTATTCATTACAATATTTACAAGGATGCATGGTTTTCACTCTAAATGTTAGCACATTAACTTGATAGTGAAGTAGACAACATGACTAAGTGACAGTAGCTTTGCATTTGATCACATTTAATACCATTTAAGAAAATAGCAAAGGAAATATGTGTAACACAATATGTGTTGACATGCAGAGAAAAATGGTGAAATGAAGATAAGTCTTACGTTGGTGTTGTCAGCGGTGTTCCATCCACCCACTCAAATGATCCTTCTTCGTAATGGTCATTCAGACCCAGCCACACTGTCTTGTTTACACTTTCAACAAAGTCCTGGACAGAAAAGCTAATGGTTACTGATGTACACAGTACACACTGTACAACATGCACACACACACGCACAGACACACACACACACACACACACACACACACACACACACACATATACCTGTTCCTCTTTGCTGTTAATGACAATCAGGTCTGATTGTCTGTCTTTACACCACTGTCTGCTCTCCTCCCAGTTCTTCTTCTCTTTAGAGATGTAATAACGGGGGTAGTCTGTGTTAACACACACACATACCGGCACGCACGCACGCACGCACACACACACACACACACACACACACACACACACGAAAAGAGAGGTATATGGTACATTTATAAATGGTAAATGGTGCACTTATATAGCACTTCAAAATGATTGTGCATTACATTCACACACAAGCATTCATACTCCGATGACTGAGGTGTACGGTGGTGTGCGGTGTCCTGTCCTGGTCATGTCTAACCTAGACACAAGATCTAAATGTCTCAACAGAAAAAAGCAGGGACACCAAATATACACCCACCCCAATTATAAAAGGTATATTGTATCAACAAACTGATTGGACAGACAGATTGGACAAAATACAAATGTGTTTATAAAAAAAGAGAAAACTTTCATGTCCAGGAGAACAGACTTGTTGCCTTCACACTGTGAATGTTTATAGTTTCAATGAGCAATAGTATTACCATCATTGTAAGTTGTTCTGGATAATAGCATCTGCTTAATGCCTAAATTGTAAACTTTAAATATGAATAACAAACCAAATCTAATGCGTAATTTGTCTTTTACCATTGCAGGTGAGTCCAACAGCCTTGTCAGGTGAGCAGGTGTTTCTAGTTGAGTCTGACGTTCTACAGTCCAGGAGAACAGACTCGTTGCCTTCACACTGGAACTCTTTGGTCCACATTGGAACAGTGGCTTCTCTATAGAGCGCTCCCATGTGGACTGGATAAGTTCCACAGTCAAGCTGCCTACACGCCACCTCTGCATCCTGCTGGTCAAAGTCACCTTCACACACTGAGACCCATGACAGATCAGACTTCACCTCCAATCTGCCTGAACACGACGAGCCACCCCCATTCACCAACCTCATTGTATCTAAACAGAGAGATAGAGAGAGAGAGCTTTCAGAACTATTTTAAATGTACTTTGATAGATAGATAGATAGATAGATAGATAGATAGATAGATAGATAGATAGATAGATAGATAGATAATTGCATCTGCTAAATGCCTAAATTGTAAACTGTAAATATGAATAACAAACCAAACCTAAAGTGTAGTTTGTCTTTTACCATCGCAGGTGAATCCAACAGCCTTGTCTGGTGAGCAGGTGTTTCTAGTTGAGTCTAAGGTTCTACAGTCCAGGAGAACAGACTCGTTGCCTTCACACTGGAACTCTTTGGTCCACATTGGAACATTGGCTTCTCCATAGAGCGCCCCCAGGAGGAATGGATGAGTTCCACAGCCGAGATGCCTACACGCCACCGCTGCATCCTGCTGGTCAAAGTCACCTTCACACACTGAGACCCACGACTGATCAGACTTCACCTCCAATCTGCCTGAACACGCACCAGTCCCATTCACCAACCTCACAGACTCTGTACAGAGAGAGACAGACAGAAGGAGAGACACAGAGACAGACAGACAGACAGACAGACAGACAGACAGACAGACAGACAGACAGACAGACAGACAGACAGACAGACAGACAGAGTTTTCAGAATTATTTAAAATGTGTTTTTCTAGATTGATAGATAAACCTTTATTAACCCCACTGGCGGAAATCAGTCGCCAATAGAGGCAGCACAGCAGGAGTTACAGAGATACAGATCAAGAGCAATTGCTGAAGCCACTGTTTGCTACCTGAGCAGATCACCTCCACGTAACTATACCAGTCATAAATGTTTTGTGTTGAAACAGCAGTGCCACAATCCAGCTGTCGACAGACTTCATGTGCTTCCTCTATCTTAAATGTGCCTCGCTCATACACTTGCCACCTTCCATAGTGTTTCTTCCTCATTGTACCACTACAGCGACTGGTTCCTCCCACCAACTTGAATTCTGTACAGAAACAACAGAATAAACAGTAGGAGAAAAAAGAACAATACATATTACTTTGACTAGAGAAGACCTTTTTAGTCTACCATGTATAATGTTTTGTTGCTGGTTCATCTTTTTTTACCTGGTTGTGGCACTGGTTTACCCTGGAGAGCTGAAGAGAAGAGATAAACAATATATGAGCGTGACTGTCACCGCCTGAAAAAGTTAAAGAGGTGGTGCCATAGTTTTGTACTTTTTCTGGTTTTCATGTGTCTAGGAGGCTGACAGTACTTCATTAGACCCCCTGGTGTGGTTGTTATGAGCAATTATGCATTCTCTTTTTATTTGGGTTTTTAGCTGGAGGATGCCACCTGCTGGGTCAGACGTGCCGTTCCAAAGACACCCATACTTATTACATCATAGAATCAACCCCTCCCCTAATTACCATTCACCCAACACATGTGGGTGTGGCTAACTTCAGCTGGGTCACCACCCACCATGATAACCACGCATACCAATGAACTGGTGGGTGTGGCCACATAAAAACATCATTTTAACTCTTTCTGTACACTTTTTTGGAAAAAAATCTTCCTCCTAGTATAATCATAATAGTAGATAATCATGTTTTATAGAGGGGAAAATCATGGCACCCCATCTTTAAGAACTACTGTAGACACTGGAGATAGCCGGATGAACCATGACCCTAACACTCCTGAAGGGGAATACTCATTATCAACATTGAACTACTACACTAGGGGTGTGCTGAAATATCGACATTGTAATACATCGCGATACTCCCTCCCGCGATAAATGATCGTTAGACTGCCGTATTTGGCCGCAGACCCCCACCTGGACAGAGACCGTTCCAGGGACCTCCAGAAGCGAAGAATTTGTTGAGATTCATCAAAACCTTTCAAAAATAGCATAATGTAGCTTACAAAGCTTGCAGTCAGCTTTGTGCCACGCTGTGAGCATGTAGATCCGCTGTTCTTTTTTTTTTAATAGCCAATGTATACATGGATAAAGTGGTTAGAATGATTGAGACGCCGTATTGACACATTTGGGGCTGGGGATCCCCTGGAACACCCCCCCCCCCCCCACCCCCCCCCTCCCCGACCTGACCCCACTTTGACCAGCTGATTTTCTGCTTTGCTTCTGACTACCTGTAACTGTTGACTCAGTAAACTCAGCAGATAGCAAACGGAACTGAACAAATAATGAGATGACAACCCCACATCACCCCTGGTGAACAGTTCACTATGGCCCCTTTTCCACTGACATGGCCCAACACCACACCACTCCACACTGCCCACTTGTGGCAGGTTTTCCACTACAAGGACCTGGGTAGAACGGTGTGAAAGCGGTACTAAATGTGGTACTAAAAAGTGTCCAATCTAAAGTAGGTCTGATCTAGGCCAAACAGGGCCAAACACTTCATAATGACTGATCACTCACTGACTTTTCATTTAGACCATTTTAATACATGATAATATATTCTATTGTGTTATAACCACAATTATAACCTATTATATAGTGTTTTATAATTATCATAGTAATACATTAATACTTTAAAGTGTATTATAATCACAGTTATAATCCATGATAGTGTATTATAATTTAGGATAGTTGTAATGCAAATTTATATTGTATTTTAACACAGTTAAAAGGGTCAATTTGTTTCTTACCGATAGGGGTACTTTTGTGTAATGGAAAATGTAGATATCTTTATGTGGTGCGGTGTGGTGTAGTGTCATGTGTGGTGCTGAAGCTGCAGTCGAAAAGGGGCTTTAGAACGGGTACAAATTATTTTGTATCATTATTTTATGCTTTAACTATTGAAAAATAGCAGATATACAAGCTCACAGCCTGGCACCGAGTGCCGCGCTGCGAGCTTGTAGATCTGCTATTAGAATTTTGACCCGATTCTATTAGTGTCTTTTGAATCCTTCTAAGATTTTTTGAAAAGCCTATGTTTCTATGTCAGCAAATCTGGCCAGCCATCGTCAAAGAAAAGGTCCTTTTCACTTAAATGGAGCTCAGTTAGTCTGTTCTTGAGAGACTACTATGTCAGTGGTTCTCAAACTTTTTCATGTGAAGGACCGCCAAACTGATATGTATTTGGCCACGGACCCCCATCTCAAAATATTGAGTTCCAGGGACCACCCAGAAGCAAAATTTGAGTTACAAATGTTCGCTTAAAAAATACATATATTCAAAGATTTGGACACATTTTCACGACTTTTTTCGAAAAATAGCAGATCTACAAGCTCGCAGCGCCGCACTCGGTGCCGCGCTGTGAGCTTGTATATCTGCTATTTTTCAATCGTTAAAGCATTCAATAATTCTAGGCCTAAATGGGTTAAGTCTGTCTCAAATCCCCATATTATATTTGGCCATGATTTCTGCAGGGAAACACCACTGCGCTACTCCTCTGGCTGATAACAGGCATGCTGTGATCACCACACATAGACATCGAAGCGGGCTTGAGCCCCTGCCCTTCTATCCGTTCGTAGAAAGTGCCCTCTCCAGACCATAAATGCTGCGTTTTTACTGTGAAAGAAACGCAAAGGCCGTACCTGAAGGCATAGAACATAATTGCCTTTTGTCTAAACTCTCATGAACTTGAATGTAGCATCTTATGTTGAAAGAATTGCCCTCTCTGTGTAGAAATCCATGCCGTTACACCACATCTCCAGTATTGACTTGATTATGCTTAGTTAGTTCAGTTTGGAGGTCTGCTATTTTCAATATTTTCACCAAAAGGCACTTTTAGAAATTGCAGCCCTTGCCTCTCTAACATGCTGACAACATTTTTAATACTATTCTTTGAGACACATGGGCTTGACAGAGTCCGCCATTGCTTCACCTTCACCGGGTACAATTGCATTACGGAACGTAGGGCCTACATTCTATAGCTTTATTTCGTCATAGTGGAACATGAGCTGAAGTATTGTAGAGCAGGTTAATTGCAACAACCTCTAAAACGGGACCACCAAATATTCAAAATAATAAACAATAATCATATTATTTTAGTGTTTTCTGGGCCAAACATGGTACTCACGTGACGGTGATCCCCTTCCCCTATTCGCTCATACTAGGACATGACCTTCGTGCAGACAGTGGTTCTCAACCTTTCCAGGCCGTGACCCCCATAATAATCATAGTTGAACTGAGGTCTCCCCCCCCCCCCCCCTGACGAGCACTAAGAGTTGAGGCAATACATTTTGTATAACAACTGTTCTATTGTGAAAATAGCAGATATACATGCTCACAACGCCTCGCAAGCACGTAGATCGGCTATTTTCACAATTTCTGCGTCTAGTACTTGACAACTTGGCCAATGTTTAATTTGTCATTTTAGAGGTATTAATAAGTCCTTAAATTGTCGCCTTAGAAATGTGCAGACACCCTCTATACACTTATACTGTATGCTGGTTTGTTTACTGCTGAGCGAGAAAACAAGTTAATCATCTGGGCCTGGTCCCAACCCACAGGTTGAGAACCACTGGATTAGATCTAGGCTACTTACAGTGCAGCTCCGTGGTGAGCGAGAAGAGGAGCAGGGAGGTCACACTCAGCCACAGTACCATCTTTATCCTGCTGTCTGGAGCTCTGCTGATACTGTACCTCCAGCCACTGCCTGCTCCTGCCCTGTGTCTGATGAAGCTCCACAGAATAATCACACATTCGCTAATAATGAATTGAAGAGCAGCCCTATTTGTGTGTCGCACATTTAAAACGTGGACAGTTCAGAGTCCACATGCATAAGCCAAATAGTGTGAGGGGGTTACGGGTGGAATTTAACTTCTATAATAAATCCGGCATGTTTACACAGCTTGATCGACTCGAATATCTTTAAAGGTACAGGCAGTGCTATATGAGTTCAAAGCATGCCAAATGGATGAAACACAAAAGGCCCAGAGGCTTGTGTCCATGTGGGAATTGGAACCAAACACAGGTTTACTGAAGGCAGCCATGGTTCAACTTAAATGATTTATTCAAAAACTGGCAAAACATACAGTAGGCAGGTTCCCCCCCCCCCCCCTTTTCAAAGGCTTAGAGCACCAAACACAAACAACTCATGGCAAACAGGCGGGTAACAGGCTGCATAGAAGGCATGGTGCCAAACACACACACATCACAAACATTGAACTACGAACTAGCAAAGAACCAAACACACAGGGGGGTACAAATAAATTAAATACAGAATGTGCATGCAGTCCATATTTGCAACTGGGAAGAATATGTCAGCTCTCTGCGTGCTATGCAGCCGTGGATGGTAGCATACGACAACAATAAGTATGGGAGGTGGCTGCCTGACTTCTGGGCGATGCTGACAGCTCTCCCTGCTGAACAGGTTTCCTTCCTTCGTACTAACTTCACTCAGTCCATCACAGGTACAGTAACCCCTATTCCAACATGGCCTGGGACATGTGGATTGAATGTACAATGAACAAGGGCAGCAAAATGAAGTCAGGCTGGCTCTCCATCCTCAAAAATGAAAAGCAGCTGCTGGTGCACTCCAGAAATGTTAACAATGTGGCCCGCATAAGAGCGGCTCACAACACTCTTGCAACCCGAAAAGAAGCCAAGAGGAAGCACACGGAAAGTGGCCCGAAGCGGATGCGAGAAGATGAGCAGTGTGTGCAGAACCTGATTGCACCCTACAGTCAGCCATGCCTGCCTCTGATGAGCTCATTGCGGACTTTAAATCAGCCCATTCTGCAGGAGAGGAGAAGAGAAGTTGAACATCTTCTTGCAGAACCGGGTGTTCAGTAAGAATAAATCTCTCCATGCACCTGTCAGTTTGAGCAAACGTTTGACATTTTCCAAGGATGCATGCGTAGAGAAGCCCAGTGAGGAACTCAAGACTAGAGCTGCTGAAATGGAAAGAAGCGCTCTCAAAGCAGTGATCAACCTCGTTGAAGACAGTCAACTTGTCAAGCTCCCCGAGTTGCTGGAACATCGTGTTGTTGAGGAATGTGGGGCCTTATTCAACCCCAATGGCACATACAGGAAGACACAGAAGAGCAATCTCATCCAGAAGCTCTCTCTCCAAACTATAGCTATCAAAGAACCCTATGTCGCTCTCATTGACATGGGCATGATCTGGAGGATGGCAACTCCATCAGCAGAAGATCGGCAGACACAAGAAGGCAGCCCATACAAGTGGTTGGACTTCGTCCACAAGGTGTCATCCATCATCCTTGCCCGCCTTTGTGATGCTCACCGTATCATCTGTGTGAATGACCCATACATTGCAGCATATTCAACTAAAGATGATGAGCGACACCTGCGTGTACAGGGTAACACACATGTACCCAACACGTACATGAGATTGAATGACCCCTTCCCCTCTGCCAAGGCATTCAAAACACTACTGTGTAGTGTCAGTAACAAGGAGCGGTTGCAAAAATTAATATGCAGCTACCTCACCGACCTGGCACAGAATGTGAATGCAGAGATTGTCTACTCTGTTGGCCCACATTGCATCAACTTGTCAACACAACAGCCAATGGAAGACTACAGCATTGAGCAGTCTGAAGCTGACACCATCCTCTTCACTGTTTATGCAGGTCTGCAGCAGTCAGGCTATAGTGGCCCTGTTGTTATTGATGCAGCTGATACCGATGTATATGTCGCAGCATCGGCCATCTCACGGCAGCTCCCTGGCATGTTATGCATCAAGAGAAACAAAGAGACAGTCCTCTGTCGTGGCCTGCTGACAGAAGAGATGGCAGACTGCATTGTGCAGCTACACTGTTTTACAGGCTGTGATGCCAACTCAGGTTTCTTTGGCAAAGGAAAATCATCAGTGTATGAAAAGGCGGCAAAGAGCTCTGTGGCACGGCAGCAGCTCTCACGGTGTGGAGATAGCCTTGACCTTGAGAAGGAGGTAGAACAAGAGCTCTTTGCATTCACAAGACAGGTGATCTATGGAGACAAGAAGAGTAGCACCATGGCTGAAGCCCGTGCTGCCAAGTGGAAGACAATGAAGAAAAAAACATTTATCCGTCTCCCTCCAGATGCAGATAGCCTACGCCAACACTGCCTCCGCGCTAACTATTTGGCGTATCTATTGCGCAACCCCACACTGAAGCACCACCCCTCGCCACTCGGACATGGTTGGGAGTTGGTGGGTGGTCGCTGTCGTCCTGTCCGCCACACACGGCCTGCTCTCCCAACACACCTACCTACACCCGGGCCATTTGAAGAGGACGAGGATGCTGAGAGTGAGGTGGATGAGGAGGAGGAGGATGATGCACAGAGGAGGAGGGTGGAGTCATCTGAATCTGGTGATTCAGAAACCAGTGACACAGAATGCTCTGATTCAGATTAATACATGTTTTGAGTCTGTACAAATTACAATCCCCAATAAATTACGTTCCTATTCAAAAGTTATGTTTTCATGCTACTGGATGGTGGCCATCTTGGATTTCTGGGCCAAAATGAGGTCTTATGATTAAAATGGTGTCAGATTTGGAATCCTCATGGTTGACTTGTATGAAAAAGTGTCTTCAAACATGATTCTAGGTCATCTCTATCAAAAGTTACTTTTTAGAGATGGCGCCGGGCGCCATTTTGAATGTGGCCCTTTAGAAAAAAATGCTGGGATTTTTGCGAGGGACCTGGGGGCTAAATCTTTTATAAAGGGTCCATAGAGGTCAAATCAATCATCAAACCATCCTTCTGAGAGGATGGTCACAGAGCCTCAGGTTTAGACTCTACTACTGCACTGGTATACTGGAGATAAAACATAACAAACTAGACTGGAAACGATGCAAGGCAGGAAGGATGCAAGTTGGAAATGCATGACCCATTTGATTATGCAGTACCTGTTGCACTCGGGAGAGTGTTTTCTGCTGGTGTTTCAGTCCGAGCGTATCAAAGGGTGCTTTCGGAAATGCGCACCGGTTCTGGTTAGGGTTAGGGTTAGTTTTAGGCATAGTTTTACTGAGGTTAGGGTTAGGGTTGAGTTTAGGCATAGTTTTACTGAGGTTAGGATTAGGGTTAAGTTTAGGCACTCACTACACTGAGCACTAGGGTTGCCAACCGTCCCGTATTGGCCGGGACGCCCCGTATTCTGACTGAAAGAGGCGCGTCCCGTAAGGGACGTCGCTTGTCCCGGTTAAAGGGACTATGCACATAAAATATATATTTTTCTGTGCGCCAGGCATCGTCTGCCTGCCTTTGTGCGTGTGTGCTGTATGTGAAGGGCTCTAGGACCCTGGGGGTGCCTCGTCACGTACGTGCGTGCTGCGTGAGTCCTTGCGTAACATGAGCTGCTGTGCGTTGTTGAATGCGAGCCAGCGCGGTCGACACAAAACAAAAGTTGCAACTAACATTTCTCTACCGAAAATAAGTACCTGCATGTGAGGTTTTTTAGCCAAAGCTTGTTTTGCCCCTGAAAGAATGAGTCTCATCTGCAGCAGGTGAGCTGTGTGTGTCTGTACTCTGTACTCTGTATGTGGCAAAATGCTATAATACTATCTATGGGTTCTTGAGAATCTGGATGTTGAAGAGCTCCAAGCAGATTACTTGTTCCCCCTGTCTCTGTAGCAGTATATTGTTGACCAGTGGTCCCAAAACATTTTAGCCCAAGACCAAAAAGAGAAATGAAACATTTACCCAAACTAGTGAAAATAGCAGATCTACAAGCTCACAACACATCACTATGCACAGCTGTTGTGAGCTTGTAGATCGGCTATTTTCACTACTTCTTAAATATAAATAAGTTTTCTAATTTATGGAATGTCTTTGATTTTCATTTTAGTTATTCATAAAATTACTAAATCATGAAAACAAAATGTAGGAAACAAAAAATTAAAGGACCCATAAAAATAATTCTGTGACTCACAAATGCGACCCAGTGTTTGGGAACTAGTGTTGTAGACTATGTACAGTAGGCCCTATGCCTCAATTGAAGTGTATCTTATAGTAAAATGTAGGTCTACATGGCAAGCCATGGGTTTATTATAGGCTAGACATATCTGGTGTGTGGTTGAAGCATTTCATTCCCTTATGATTATGGTATGTATGCGATGTTACAGTAAGTGTAACCTGATGCAGATGTAGCCTGATGCAGATGTAAGACCTGTTGTGTTTGTAATGTATTGTGTGTTATACTGTAGGTATAACTGTCTGAGTGTCTGTGACTGTGCCAAAATGCAGTTTTCTATGCATTTCAGGCGTGTTGAGTCTGTTGACCCCCCTCAAAACACAATTTTTTTTCGGCCACCCGCCTTCGGCGGGCGGCCAGAAGGTGTCCCTTATTTGAGTCTCTGGGAGTTGGCAACCCTACTGAGCACACACCCGGTGCGCATTTCCGAACGCACCCTTTGATACACTCGGACTGAAACACCAGCAGAAAACACTCTCCCGTTGCACTCGTTGTGGGAGTATCCATTGTACCTGTCTGTCTGTGTGTGTCCCTGTCTGTCTGTAATCTGTAAGACTGTATATGTCTGTCTGGAGACATTTGATAACATAACATTAAAAACACACAATGTCTTCAAAGTGTTTGATCAAATCTCACAATATTTGATGCCTTTCCTGTATCTCCTGTATCAACTAGAGCTTAAAATGTACATGTGAACATAGCAGAGGGACATTAGTGGTGAGCGTGGCCAGACGGTGATGTCATGAGGTTCACCGTCAGTTTTTGTGTAGCTCAGAAGAAGAGTATAGCCTACAAATGTGGACTCATCAGAATTTAATAAACTAACTTGTAGTGTGGGTAAAGACCAAATTACAAATGTTAAAGTCATTTTCTGACTTTCTATTTAAGGGAAATTAGGTTAGAATTTTTTGATTGATTGAAAACTTTGTTTCTTTTTAAGATTTGTTTTGGGGCTTTTTAACATGCCTTTATTGATAGGACAGTGGACGATGATACACGAAAGAAGAAGAAATGGGGAGAGAGATGGGGAGTGACATGCAGCAAAGGTCATTGGGATCAGGATTCCAACCTGCGACATGCAGTCAAGGCATCAGAGCCTATGTGGTTTGTGCCTGGACCAGTAGGCCAGTGGGTGCCCGATTGAAAACTTTATTAACAGTTTGCAAAAATAGGTACAGTGGTATAGATTTATACAAAAGGTGCTAAAAGGATAACCCAAAAAAGCCCAAATGGCTTATTTCCATTGTGGTCCTGTGTATTCAATTGATCAAGACATTTAATGACAAACAAAAAGATCGATACTAGTAGTAATAAAAAAGAGAACAATATGTAGTGTAAACAGTAGGCGGGTGAGAGGGGTGTTCGATCCCAGTGTTCGTTGACTACAACTTTGATGAAAAATGTTCTTTGAATACCCTTTTTCACTGATGAAAACAAAATAAAAACAAACCATTGATGACTAAAACTATGACTAAATATACAATTTTGTCAACAACACGGTTGCGCTCTGAAAATAGCAACACTGTCTCTTCGTCTCTTTAAATAAACAGAAAATAAATGTTCAAGTAGGTGACAAAATGTCAGCCAATCAGGAGAGAGTACTGATTTATCAGCATATTTTTTTACGGTGTTCCAGTTAAAACGTCTGCTCATTTCTTTACTTCCAATTGCACTTGTTTAATCTGTATCCTGATTGAGTTCTCTAATACTCTATCCTGATTGGATAACATTGGTATCCCGAATGCATGCAGAGCTGGAGAGAGACATGGGGCCCCTGTTCTGAACAAATGCTCTATAGAAATCAGAGTATAGAGCTATTTAAAGAAAGATTATCATTTTTAAGAGCTAAAATATATTAATTTAAGCGCATAATCAATAATAGTATTACATTCGTACAAAATGGTGATATGTTGAGAAATAGACACATCATTTTCTCCACTGGTTTAAACATGAAACGAGGCATCGTATGGCAAAATACCATACTAGATTGTTGTGAGACTGCTATACGTGTTACAATAATGTAATTTATATTGTGATGTCTACGGTCAGAACAGTTTATATTTGGTAGAATGCAACATACACACAGCAATTATTTCACAACAGTTAACTAATACATTGTGAAAATGATGATTTCAGCACATAACTTCACAGATCCAGTAGGCGTCATGGCCAGAACACATGTTGAGTTTCCATGTTCTTGTAGGAGAGACCCACCCAGGAACATAATAAGACTCAACACAGTCTTTATCACCATTGTTATCACCAGGACCCCAGTACCTGTAGATGTAGGAACATTTAATTGATTACAATACTTTTACACAGATTTGTTTTTCGCTGTAAATGTTTAGTTTTTGACCTCAAATTATATTCCAGATCTTATGTGCAAATCAACTTAGATAGTGAAGTAGATAACATGTGACTAAGTGTATTTTATGAAAAATAAAATACATTATGAGGAAATGTTATTATTGTTATTATTATTATTATTATTATTATATTTGAAGTGAAGAGAAGAATGAAGTTAAAATGATGATAAGTCTTACACTGGTGTTCCATCCACCCACTGAAATGAACCTTCTCTGTCTCTGTCGGTCACACCCAGCCACACACTCTTTTTGGAATTGGCAACAAAGTCCTGCACAGAAATATTGATCGTTACAGATTTTTACTGATTTGCCACGCACGCACGCACGCACGCACGCACGCACGCACGCACGCACGCACGCACGCACGCACGCACGCACACACGCACACACACACACACACACACACACACACACACACACACACACCTGTTCTTCTTTGCTGTTTATGACAATCAGGTCTGAATGTCTGTCTATACACCATTGTCTGCTCAGCTCCCAGTTCCTCATCCCATTAGAGATGTAATAACAACCGCTGCAAATTTTCTGCCATCCGGGTGATTCTAAAAACAAAAATAAATAAGCAACTGTTCTGATTGTTTTGTTCAAATGAATGACACATTTTGAACACGATATAACAATGAGTAAAAAACAGCATTTTTTCACTGACTGCAGAGCCTCCTCTTCATGCAGTCTCTCTCTTCAGTCAGGTTGTTATGGCTGGTCATCATCTGGTCAAACCTGGTCTGCAGTTGGTCTCTCTCTTCAGTCAGGTTGTTGATCCAGTTGGCCATTAGTTGCTCTCTGTCCACCATGTTGGATTGACCTGTATGGAATCAATATTTTCAAATCAGGGGGTAATTATGTAAGTAGACATATAGCATATTATGTAATTAGCTATTACATTATATTATATATAAATAATATCTTGAAAAATGTATTTACTAAACACTTTGTGTGCCACGGTGGATCAGTGGTTAGCAATGTTGCCTCACAGAAAGAAGGTCCTGCATGGAATCAAACCAGACAGGAGCATATCTACAGTATCTAGTATGTTCCCTGGGGTCCATCATCCATGTTCCCCGCTTACAATCCTAACTAATCCAAACCCTAACACTAAGGGTGCATTCAGATACTGAACTGAGAGGCACCTATCTGCAGCCGCATGGGGTACCTCTCACCTCCACACTTGGCCGGATGTCACGTCAGCCAGGGGCGTCACACCAAATTCTGGGCCCTGGGTACAAGGCTTCACTGCGGGCCCCCCATGAATGTTAACTATTGAACAATAGCAGATATACAAGCTCACAGCGCGGCACTCGGTGCCGTGCTGCGAGCTTGTAGATCTGCTATTTTTTTTTAATCTTGAAAATGTGTGCCAAGAAACCTATGTTTCCATGTTAGTGATGCTCAAACTTTTTCATGTGAAGGACCCCCCCCATCTCAAAATATTTAGTTCCAGGGACCCCCCAGAAGCAAACTTTGAGTTACAAATGTTCACTTAAGAAATACATATATTCAAAGATTTGCGCACATTTTCACGACTTTTCAAAATTAGCAGATCTACAAGCTCGCAGCGCGGCACTCGGTGCCGCGCTGTGAGCTTGTATATCTGCTATTTTTCAATAGCTAAAGTTACTAGGGCCCCTCCACCTTGGGCCCTAGTAACTCAGTCCCACTTTCCTACCCCTTGTGACGCCCCTGACGTCAAGTGCCCCGGGTATGGGGTTATCTTTGTGCCATAATTAATTCGTATTCGTACTTTTCCTTTTTTTTACTCGTAAACATTTTTACCAAAAAAATTACACGTAAACAAATTCATTTGAAAAATATATCCGTAAAAAAAAAAAAGTATGAATGTTTTTTTGGAAGCTGCAGTGATTATTATGCCAAAACTAAAAAAACAAGCCAAAATACGAATATTTTCTTACTGTTTTACGAGTTGTTTTTTTGGTTACTTCATCACGAATGCTTTCATCATCTGCACGACTACGAATCTCAGTCAGCAGTTAGGAAACTGCCAAAAATCACATGATCGACAGAGAGCCAATGATGTGAGGCCTGTCCCACTAGCCAATCAAAAGGCTCCGGAGTTGGCATGGCAACCAGCTGTTGCCATGTCTTGTAAAAGTGAGTACTCTGGGCTTTCTTATCCATAATTTTAGCTAATTCCATCACCAGTCCCTATGGAAGTCTAAATGCTCAAAAAATAATACATAAATACTAGAATGAAATGAAATAATATAAATAACAAAATGATATAAATAAAAAATACATAGTTCTATAGATCTAGGGAGTCATCCATATGTTTTCAGATCTATATGCCCATCCCCATGTTCTATTAATAGATCTATGGAGTCATCATATGTTATATTGTACTTATTTTAAATAAAGGGGCCTCGGCATCGGCCGAGGGACCCCCCGGGGACCCCCTGGAGCTCCGGGGACTTCGCTGTAGCGGCGACCATGGGGTTGCATACATGGTAGTCTTGTGAGGTCGCTTCCTGCCACTTGTGGAGGTTCCTGTCTAGCGTGGAGGTGAGAGGCCCCATGCGGCTGCAGTCTGCAGATAGGTAGTCTTGACTGAACTGGTCAATACAAACCAATGAGTGTGCTAATGCACCCTATGGTAAGCAGGGAAAATAGAACATGGGAACGCCGGTACTGCAGGCGGGTAAAAACGGCCATAACTCTGCCCCCGAGCCACCGGGAGAGACGGGGCCGGCTGCAGGGGGGTCCCAGAGGGGTCACTCCTAGCCCGAATTATGGGTTTTTATGTGCGCTGCAGTACCGGGGGGCCGCCACCAGGCCGCGCTGTCACGTTTGCCCCGGTCCCGTCACCCATGGAGGGGGTCCGCACGGTCAAAGTCCCAAATTTCCCATGAAAGTGCCGCTCCTATTTTTGGGCCCCTTCGGAGCCCCTTTGCGGCGGCGCCAGGGGGTCCGCGGGGGTCCCCGGAGCTCCAGGGGGTCCCCAGGGGGTCCCTCGGCCGATGCCGAGGCCCCTTTATTTAAAATAAGTACAATATAACATATGATGACTCCATAGATCTATTAATAAAACATGGGGATGGGCATATAGATCTGAAAACATATGGATGACTCCCTAGATCTATAGAACTATGTATTTTTTATTTATATCATTTTGTTATTTATTTTATTTCATTTCATTGTAGTATTTATGTATTATTTTTTGAGCATTTAGACTTCCATAGGGACTGGTGATGGAATTAGCTAAAATTATGGATAAGAAAGCCCAGAGTACTCACTTTTACAAGACATGGCAACAGGTGGTTGCCATGCCAACTCCGGAGCCTTTTGATTGGCTAGTGGGACAGGCCTCACATCATTGGCTCTCTGTCGATCATGTGATTTTTGGCAGTTTCCTAACTGCTGACTGAGATTCGTAGTCGTGCAGATGATGAAAGCATTCGTGATGAAGTAACCAAAAAAACAACTCGTAAAACAGTACGAAAATATTCGTATTTTGGCTTGTTTTTTTAGTTTTGGCATAATAATCACTGCAGCTTCCAAAAAAACATTTGTACTTTTTTTTTACGGATATATTTTTCAAATTAATTTGTTTACGTGTAATTTTTTTGGTAAAAATGTTTACGAGTAAAAAAAAAAGGAAAAGTACGAATGCAAATTAATTATGGCACAAAGATAACCCCATACCCGGGCCACAAGTGGCCGCTAGAGTGCCAGAAATATCTCTATAGGCCTTCGCTGTAGCTTCCGTCGACACTGCCCAATGTGCCTTGGGATTTCACTCCAGCCACTGTTATGTATGACGAGAGGAGGAAGTTAGCTTACACTTAGCCATTCGCTGCTAACCCCTTTAGAAGCCCGATCTAAAGCTATTTCAGTCGCAAAAAAACGTTCTCTTTGGTCTGGGAACACAATTCAGAGAAAATCCTCTCTAAAGATGTGACTCATTATTGGAGTGGGCGGCGCGATGCGGCCTTTTGCGCGAATACGGCCCGTGGATGGCCGAGTCTAAGCCCCGGCCATGGATGGAAATTTAGACCGGGGCTTCGTTGAGGCCTCCGATTAAATAATTCATTTTATTAACTATCCCGGACTAGATCGGGATAGGCACCCTGGAATACGTCGCACCGCCGACAGTATAGATTGAGTTTTTTTGGGGGGCTCTAAACTTTATTTTAAACCATTTTCAATGGAATAAATCGTCGGACCATCTAGCGTCTCTCGTTGGTAAGCGCTGGACGAGCCAGGACCACCCACGTTGGTCCAAGCAGCTCAGGGTAAGTAAAATAGCAAATAAAATATTGTATTGGATTGAAAATATCCCGGACTTGTTTGGGATAGGCACTATTAGGGTTAAAATGTGGTAATCGGTATCGAATCGTTTTGCAATGCAAATAATTCATTGTATGGAAAATAAGTATTTTGTGCCTTGTATTTAGCAATTTTAAGTGGGAAAATGAAAAGGAGGCGTCTAATTACCTTTTCAAACGAAACGTATAGCCTATATATCGATAAATGTGTGTAATCTCTGTGTTCATGTCAAGGTGGGTTTGTCCATATGCGTTGAAATATAATGTCCATGTATTTGCTAGACAATCACAGCGTTTACTTCCATAATAATAGATTTTTTCACACGTTTTACACAGATTTAATTTCTTTGCTAAATAGTTACAATATCGATTTTAAATCATTGAATCAAATCGTATCGCATCGCCATGAATGAACCAATATCGTCCATGTATCCTATCGTCAACCACACTAACCCTAACCTCAGTAAAACTATGCCTAAACCGTGAGGTCACTTCCTGCTGCTTGTGTAGGTTCCGGTCACTTGTAGAGGTGTGGAGGTGTCATGGCGGCGACCATGGGGTTGCATACATGGTAGTCTTGTGAGGTCGCTTCCTGCCACTTGTGGAGGTTCCTGTCTAGCGTGGAGGTGAGAGGCCCCATGCGGCTGCAGTCTGCAGATAGGTAGTCTTGACTGAACTGGTCAATACAAACCAATGAGTGTGCTAATGCACCCTATGGTAAGCAGGGAAAATAGAACATGGGGAACATAGGGATGATCCCAACCAGACTGGAGTCTTTCTATGTGGAGTTTGAATGTTCTCCCAGTGTTCACTTGGCTTTCCTCCAACACCAAAACACATGCATTAGGGATGAACTCCTGTCAGTGTCCTTGAGCAAGGCTCTGGCCTTAGAGAGCTGGAGCTGCTCTCTGTGTTCTGCTCAGTGACTGATCACTGCTCCCAGTAGTAAGGATGGTCCCTGGGTTCTGCTCACTGCTCCCAGTAGTAAGGATGGTCCCTGGGTTCTGCTCAGTGACTGATCACTGCTCCCAGTAGTAAGGATGCTCCCTGGGTTCTGATCACTGCTCCCAGTAGTAAGGATGCTCCCTGGGTTCTGCTCAGTGACTGATCACTGCTCCCAGTAGTAAGGATGCTCTCTGGGTTCTGCTCACTGCTCCCAGTAGTTTTGTTTGTCTTGTATTGTATGTGTGTTGTGTAGCAAAGACTACATTTCTGCCTCTTGGCCAGTTCCCACTTGTAAAAGAGACTATGTCTCAATATGTTTTTACCGGTTATATAACGGTTTAAAAAAAGGAAAAAGAAAAAAAAAAATAGGGTAAGGATGGTTCAAATGCAGAGGGTGAATTTAGCATGGGGATACTAAAGCAATCAGCCACTAGAGGTCGCTGTTTACCATAGATTTTACAATGGCTGAGCTGTGTAGGTCTGTACTAACCAGCCTGTCTCTGACCCAGACAGTGACCCCCTTGTCAATGACTTTTTAGACTTTTAAGACCAAAGATTTGGAAAATAGCTAATCTACAACCTTGGCTATACTAAAGGACTAAACTATTATTGTTTTACTTATATAGTGCATTAGAAAAACATGCTGGATCATCATACAATAAAGTGTATTGTTATGAAACTTGACTTACGCAGATAGAGTGGGATACCAATGTTGAAGAGAACAAGAACCAATCCCAAAGTGACAGCAAACCTGTACCGCCTTGTGACTAGAGGACACACACACACACACACACACACACACACACACACACACACACACACACACACACACACACACACACACACACACACACACACACACACACACAGAGGAGGGAGTGTGGTTAGCTGTCGTTTGTGATTTAGAGTTTAAGTCTTTATGATAAAACACCATAGATGTGACATGTTATTATAGAATTCACAATGATGTTGTTTTTTTTTAATCTCCAAACTGAAAAATGTAACAAGGTGTTACATAAGACAGCAACAAATACCAATATAATAGGCCTCCGGGATTGCAATGTTAAAGTATCTGACCAGACCAACAGAGGCACTCCAAATTGCAAGTACAAATCACAAACCACATTCATGGCCTCTATTTAGAACAAGCAACCACATTCTATACTTTCACGAAATGTCTACAGGCTCACAATGCAAGAGCTTGTTAATCAGCTACTTTCACATAGACAATGTATAGCCTATAGGTTTTAAGTGCTCATGTAGCCTATTGGCTTCTTTTGGGCCTGTTCTCATAGACCTGGCTGCTTATTTCTCTCACAGGATCTGGCAACAGTGCTTGACACACTGTTTGGGGACCAGCCACTGGTTTATGTACTCTACTGGATGTGTAAATTCTCACTTGGTCTCTTATAGTATTAGTAAACGATTACAGGCATCGCACAGACACATATTATATCATTGTTCATTGGTGCGAAAAGTTGTGAGCTTGTAAATCTGTTACAATTTACAATTTAGGCATTTTAATTCAGAGAGACCTACGATAAGCAAAGACAGCACAAGGTAATACATGCATGCATAGAAATAGTACTGTTACTTTTACTGTTTAAAAATAATTTAAATAACGCCACCCCCATCCCCCAAGTGATAATTTGTATTAAAATCGATTAGGCTATTATTATCATTCACACACCTCTAAACACTATATGCAGGTAAGATGTCAGAGGGTTATCCCATCGTTGATGTTCTATATCTAACTATTAATTTAGCGAATGTCTGCCTGTCTGACCATCTGCATGCTGACGTCACTTCATAGCTGACGTCATATTCTGACTGCCACCATGGACATAGAGATCTGCCCAACGGGCGGGCACTCCAACATGGAACACAATATATGGGCATACAGATCTGCCCAACTGGCACTCCAACATTATATAGTATCTATAGTTTTCTTACCAGACTGCAGTATCTGTTGTGGATCTTTCTCCGGAACTATCGGCTTCATTTCCACATAGACATCTTGGTCACCGTCCTGCTCTTGGAGCTCAATGTTTTCAGGAAGTCCGTCCCCGGCCATTTCTACATTTAGGACCTTAACTGTTCTTGCAGGTAGTTGACATGTTCCACCTCTTCACATTACACTGAATTATTGAGAAGCGTGTTTTTTATTTTATCTCTGGGCCGCTCTTCCTCTTTTATTTGGGTGTGTTCTGCCATCACATTTAAAATAGCCAGTGATGTAAAGGAGCAGCATCCTGTGTAAAACACTGCTGCTGAAAATGATCATATTTGCAGGTCAACTCAAATGGATAGTTTACCCAAAACCACATACAGTATGATCATGTTTCTTATACATAACTGTATGGTCTAATATAGTGTATGCAAAGTCCCTACACTAAACGTTTGCTTCATAACTCTAAAGTTAAAGCAGCATTTGTAACTTTGTTTCAAAAATGTAATTTTGTCCAACTTTATGGTAGAGTCTGTTAATACAATATGACTTATAACAATATCATTTTTTCTCCCTGTTCTTCTATTGAGAAATTTAGATTTATTTTTTCTTAAAAAATAGCTGTAAAACACAATGCAAGATAAATGGTATTCACAATAGAAAGGTGAGGGGGAGGTAAGGATAGGCTTTGTTTTCTTTTACCAGTTTCGAGTAGCAGCCGCCTCTAAGTGGCTTTTCAGTGCCGTTTTAAAGGAAGGTAGAGATTTACATTCCTTTAACGTGATCTGTGGAGCTGCCTCTGGTGTTATAATTGCGAACATCCTTGACGTTTTGGAAGTATTTTGGTACACAGGTATCTTAGTGATGTTGTGTATCTTGTACACCAGGCCCATTGCAAGAAGCTGTACTCTGTCAGCTACCGCGAGCCTCCTCACGCTTAGAAAGTGATTAGCGGTAAGGTGAGCCCGAATTGGAAGGTTAAGCAAAAGCCCTTTCATTTGTATTTATTTGACTGATTGATTAAGTTGTTTGCAGATCAATTTTCACTACTTTATTATGTTTTTGAGACAACAAATGTTAGGGGGGGCTGTAATTATAATTCAGTTATTTGTTTCCAGTCCATTCATGACATGAAGTTGATGATAAAAAGCTAGCATAGTTTCAGAAGCCTGAGCATTATACAATGCTCTATGTATGGTTTGAAAACATGAAAACAGCTTCCTCTTTCCATCTCTCTGTAGCATAATTCGTTTTCACACGCGCGCGCGCGCACACACACACACACACACACACACACACACACACACACACACACACACACACACACACACACACACACACACACACACACACACGGTGATGGCACTGACATCAGTTTTCAAGTGCAGGAAACAAGACAAGTTGCATGAGTTTGAGAGACACAGAAGCCCCTTTTCGACTGCAACTTTAGCACCACACTACACCGCACCACAAAAAGATATTTACATTTTCCATTATACAAAAGTACCCCTATCTGTAAGAAACAAATTGACCCTTTTAACTGTGTTAATATAATCTATTATCATGTATTACAACTATATCCTCGTGGTCTAAATTAAAAGTCAGTGAGTAATCAGTCATTATGAAGTGTTTGCTCCTGTTTGGCCTAGCTCAGACCTACTCTGGATTGGATACTTTAGTACCACGTTTAGTACCACTTTTCTCTACCCATGTCCTTGTAGTGGAAAACCTGGCACAAATGGGCTGTGTGGAGTGGTGTGGTGTTGGGCCATGTCAGTGGAAAAGGGGCTAGAGTGAGGCATGGCTGCTGCTGTACATACTTTTTGTGTGTGTGTGTGTGTGTGTGTGTGTGTGTGTGTGTGTGTGTGTGTGTGTGTGTGTGTGTGTGTGTGTGTGTGTGTGTGTGTGTGTGTGTGTTCGTTCTTTTCACCTGACAGTGAGGAGTTTCACCAGGATGGAAAACATGCAGAGGACTTTTATATCCAACCTAGTTGTTCTCCTTGCTGAAACAGCAGCCTGATCAACATGTAAAGGATTCACTAGTGCAGAGACAGAAGAAAATACAAAATGGCAGAAAATAGGGAGAAATGGGCATGGCTGATATGCATAGTTGTGCCATCATCTCTAAGGAATCCTGGGGACTTTTTTGATTGTACGACTTATGGTTCAAGAGTTATGGGCCAGGACATGAAGTGAATGTAGAACCATCATGAGACTGACTTGCTCTTCCCTGGCCTTTACTTGGAGTGTGAGTGCAAAGTTGCATGTCTATCTGTACACATTTGATTGTACACTCAATACTTCACATTAATACTATAGGGCAATAATTTGAGTTGGAGTTGTTTACAATGTCCTGAAAAGTGCCCCAATTGAATGAATCATCATTGGAGGAGAAAAGAAAGCAACAGTTGGTAACTGTGTAGGCCTATGTGTTTTTCTCAGCTTTTCTAATAACGCAAACCGTTCCTGGAACCTAAATCTGACCACAATGTCAGGGTACATAGAGTCACATGGGTCCCTTCGCTTCGTTTAGAACGAGGTGTTAAAACCACACTGCTCAAGTAAAGCACAAGCTTTTCACACATCCATCATGTCAACATGTTTAGAGCAGATCTGAGTCACAATGATATGATTAAAGGAGTAGTTCACCCCCAAAATGTTTTTTCTATTGATTACTCACGCCATGGAGACTTGAGTAACATAACATTTTTAGTTTTTTGTCGCATTCCTAAATCAAAAATATTATTACAATAAAATAAATGTACCCCCATTGATTCCGAATGGCGACCCGAATGCATTTGGGTCCCCATCTGGAATCAATGGGGTAAGTTTACTATAATATATTTTTGTCTTAGGATGTCTACATGACGTGAGTAATCAATAGGGGGAAAAAAAGTCATTTTGGGGGTGAACTACTCCTTTAAGATGTTTAATGCAGTACATTTAATATATAAAATATAATGCACTGTGTTTATGACTTGAATTTCTATCGTAATAATGAAAAGAAAAACTAATCCAAAAATCCAACAAAAACCCCTGGGGGTACTCGGACCCCATGAGAACCAATGATTTAATGCACCATTTAGCTATGATTAATTCCACCCTGGCCATAATATGACTTCCGGTTGGTTCTAGCGGAAGTGGCGGAAGTGCTGTGTTTAACGGAAGTTACATCATGCGTTGTAGTCTGCCTGTGAAATTCTCGTGGCGGAAGTTGAACAGTCTCTGCCTGATATTGTCACCAGGCTTTTCTCTTCGCAGATGAGTAAGCCTGGCTACACGAGGCTAGATTAATGCAATGCTTCTAGACTGAGCTAAAATGCTAATTTCGCTAGCTAACAATTAAATCGCTCAAGTTTTAGAACACCCACTCCGTTGATTTCAGCCCCGAAAGCCTTGTTTTTTTTACACTGAGCCATGACCGGGACTGCATTTCTCGGCAAAATTATGTCATCTGCATCCTTCAGTATACCGTGTCTCCCAGATCATACACTATTGGCCAATCACAGCGCGGATCATAAACTACCGGCCAATCACAGCGCGTCTTGCCGCCTTCTCAGGAAGTAGCTTGTCTCAACAGCAGTGTTTACACTGGTGAGGAGTCGTAGCATGTTGCTCCCGAATGTCTGGTCGCAGAGGGACGTGAGACCCCTCTACGGATGCGTCTTGGCGAGGCAAAGGCGGACGCTGTGGTACGCGCCGGCTCCGGGTGAAAACGGCCGAAAAAAGAAGACGCAACCACGTTTTCTGTAAAATACCTGCAATACCGCTACTGACCAGTTGTTGAGCAATTTATACAGTACAACTTTAATTCATTCAGTTATACTTACCCATTCAATAATTTGGCTTTTAGATACACCTTACCTGACCAAACCTACCTGATCCACTGGCTACATTGGCTGTGTGTGATTGAGGAACAATGCGACTTGGTGAGTGACCGTGTGCTCTGAAATGTTTGTTATGTTTGTTTTTGGTTTTTGGGATCTAAACGTAAAACGATTTCTTTTGGAATGTAAAGCTTGTATGCAAGCTGTGACGTTGATTATTGAATTGATGTATTTTGAGTTTAATGCAACATTGTAGATGGGCAGATTAATGGAATTATTTAGTTTTAAGCTTGTAGAGCATGCAGATAAGCTGAATTTGTTATTTTGTATTCATTTGGCCTTTTTCTTTGATCCAGGCCAGGTTTTTTGCCTAGGACTGAAACGGAATGATGGCGAGCCTGCAGAAAGACTGACACAGTACTGTTCGATCCCAGGTTATGGGTAGGAAAAAGCAGCAGCAGTAACATTCATTCCATACACCAACATTCCCCCCAGTCCACAGTTCTCCCAATCCCAATCTTCACTTTGCCCCCTGAACATTGAACACTCTGACTGACTGTGACTACCAATAACTTTGACCTGGACTTAATTGGAAATCAAATATCTGAATATCAACTCAATGAATGTTTTGTTTTCCTTTTTTCCAATACAATCTCTTGCAATGCAGTTTGGTCAATTTAATTCCTCCAACCATCACCTACTTCTGCAACAACTGGTCCATTAGTAGCAATTTATACTTTTACACAAAGCATATGCTACAACTGCCTTCTAGCAGTTCTACATATTTAACTTTTGAGATTTTTTTTATATCAAGCTTTGAGCTGCAGAGCTGCAGCAGTTTAGTAGCAGTTTATTGTGGTATGCTGTAGGCATTTAAAGATATTCAACTAGTTTCCTAAACAAACCGGACAACTCAAATAACTCAATTCAATCAATTTGTGTTACATAAACTTGGCTGCGATCATATTTTTTCAATTAAACTAGTACTAATAGTAACACAAATGTAAGACCTTGCATAAAGAAAGATGGACGAGGAGGAAATAACACACATCCGCATTGTAGTTTAAGACTGATCTGTAATTATTACTATATAATGTACTTTGTAGGATGTGATTCAAATGCTCAAATCTTCTCTTAATTATAACATTCATTACTGTGATGGTGGTTTCCAAGCTGTCATCCTCTGTACCTCTCTTACGTTCATATTCACTTCTGAAAGAGGGTTTGTTCTCTTTAGTCCCGAGTTAACTCTGGAATAAAGAGAAGAAAAATATTGCATAGCTAACACACATTGCTAACTGAAGAAAAGAGTCACCATAATCATAACAATTGACAGAGTAGGCTTGATGGTAAATGTTATATAGTAAGACTTTTCTTTATTATATCTTACACATACAGCCAACAAATAATGCTCAATAATTGACTTGTGTATTATACAATACAATAGCTAAAATACAATAAAGCCACAGCTCACAAAGTCATGCAGGAACTTAAAGTTAGGGAAGGTAAGAAAATACATTCTGATATCATCATTGCTATGGAGTGTTTGTTCAGTAAGAGGGGTCTCCCCGTCTCTGTCTCTTTAAATAAACATAACATACATTTTCAGGTAGGTGACAAAATGGTATAGATTGCTGTTAGACTGATATCAATGTTACGATAAGTATCGAACATATGATTATATGTCATGTATAATTTCTATGGTCGGAACTCGGAACTGATCATATTAGGTAGAATTGCAACATACTGTACACAGCCATCGTGTAGCTGTAGCATCACACCAGCTAACTAATACATTGTGAAAGTGATGATTTCAGCACACAACTCTTTCACAGATCCAGTTGGTGTAATGGTGAGAACACCTTTTGAAGTTCCATCCTCTGGTATCAGAGAACCATCCAGACTTAAAATAAAACAACACGGTATTCAACATATACGGTAGCAAAGTAGACAACATGTGACTAAGTGACAGTATGTTTGTATTTTATGAAAAATAAAATAAATTATGAGGACATAATGTGAAATTAAATATTTGTTGAAATAAAGAAAAGAATCAAGTTAAAATGATGTTAAGCCTTACATTGTTCCCAGCAGCCACACACTCTTTTTGAAATTGGCAACAAAGTCCAGCACAGAAAATGTTATGGTTACTGATGTGCCATGCACGCACGCACGCACGCACGCACAGACAGACACGCACACACACACACACACACACACACACACACACACACACACACACACACACACACACACACACACACACACACACACACACACACACACACACACACACACACACACACACACACACACACTGTCTCCGTCCAGTTCATCTTCCCAGTAACTTTTTTAGAGATGACACAGCACCTTCACTAGCCTCTTCTAGTAGTCTTCCAACTTGTTCTAAAAACAGAAATAAATAAAAGCAACTGTTCTGTTTGTTTTATTCAAATTAGTTTGAACATCATGAAACAACAATGAATAAAAACAGTGATGTCTCACTGACCAGTGCAGAGGTTCCTGCAGTCTTCCATAGTCAGCAGTTGGTCTCTCTCTTCAGTCAGGTTGTTATGGCTGGTCATCATCTGGTCTAAACTGGTCTGCAGTTGGTCTCTCTCTTCAGTCAGGTTGTTGATCCTGGCCAGTAGTTGCTCTCTCTCCACCATGTTGGATTGATCTGTATGGACACAATGTTTTCAAATTGGTGGGTATTATGCAAGTATATAGACATCAGTAGCATAGGTAATAGCATTATATTCTTTGCCAACTTCTGTCTTGAAAAATGTTTTTTTTTTTTTTTTTTTACAAAACACTTTGTGTGCCAAGGTGGCTCAGTGGTTAGCACTGTTGCCTCACAGTAAGAAGGTCCTGCATGGATTCACGGGAGCATATACAGTATCTATGTTGCCTGCTTACAACCCTAACTAACCCTAACCATAAATCTAAGGGTGCATTTGGATATAAAGCGCTGAGTGCACTGGCCAATAATAAACAATATGTGTGCACTCCTGGTGCGCATATCTGAATGCACCCTATGGAAAGCAGGGAACATAGAACGTGGGAAACATAGGGATGACCCCAACCAGACTGCAGTCTTTCTATGTGGAGTTTGAATGTTCTCCCAGTGTTCACTTGGCTTTCCTCCAACACCAAAACACATGCGGATGAACTCCTGTCAGTGTCCTTGAGCAAGGCACTGGCCTTAGAGCTGGAGCTGCTCTCTGGGTTCTGCTCAGTGGCTGCTCACTGCTCCCAGTAGTAAGGATGGTCCCTGGGTTCTGCTCACTGCTCCCAGTAGTAAGGATGGTCTCTGGGTTCTGCTCAGTGGCTGCTCACTGCTCCCAGTAGTGAGGATGCTCCCTGGGTTCTGCTCACTGCTCCCAGTAGTAAGGATGGTCCCTGGGTTCTGCTCACTGCTCCCAGTAGTAAGGATGCTCTCTGGGTTCTGCTCAGTGGCTGCTCACTGCTCCCAGTAGTGAGGATGCTCCCTGGGTTCTGCTCACTGCTCCCAGTAGTAAGGATGCTCTCTGGGTTCTGCTCAGTGGCTGCTCACTGCTCCCAGTAGTGAGGATGCTCTCTGGGTTCTGCTCACTGCTCCCAGTAGTAAGGATGCTCCCTGGGTTCTGCTCACTGCTCCCAGTAGTAAGGATGGTCCCTGGGTTCTGCTCACTGCTCCCAGTAGTAAGGATGGTCCCTGGGTTCTGCTCACTGCTCCCAGTAGTAAGGATGGTCCCTGGGTTCTGCTCACTGCTCCCAGTAGTAAGGATGCTCCCTGGGTTCTGCTCACTGCTCCCAGTAGTGAGGATGCTCTCTGGGTTCTGCTCACTGCTCCCAGTAGTAAGGATGCTCCCTGGGTTCTGCTCACTGCTCCCAGTAGTAAGGATGCTCTCTGGGTTCTGCTCACTGCTCCCAGTAGTAAGGATGCTCTCTGGGTTCTGCTCACTGCTCCCAGTAGTAAGGATGCTCCCTGGGTTCTGCTCACTGCTCCCAGTAGTAAGGATGGTCCCTGGGTTCTGCTCACTGCTCCCAGTAGTAAGGATGGTCCCTGGGTTCTGCTCACTGCTCCCAGTAGTAAGGATGCTCTCTGGGTTCTGCTCACTGCTCCCAGTAGTAAGGATGCTCCCTGGGTTCTGCTCAGTGACTGATCACTGCTCCCAGTAGTAAGGATGCTCCCTGGGTTCTGCTCAGTGACTGATCACTGCTCCCAGTAGTAGGGATGCTCTGTGGGTTCTGCTCAGTGGCTGATCACTGCTCCCAGTAGTAAGGATGGCCCAAATGCAGAGGGTGAATTTACTTATGGGGATACTAAAGCAATCAGCCACTAGAGGTTGCTGTTTACCATAGATTTTACAATGGCTGAGAGGTGTAGGTCTGTACTTATCAGACTGCCTCTGACCCTCTCAGCCATTTGTAAAAACAGCATGCATGGCTTGTTGCTTTTCTAAAACAAATATCCTATGACCTATGTTAATGTGGTGGGTCGCACAGTGTGATGAGTCGCAGCCCCAGCCTGAAGCCTCAAAAGTCTAGTATCTGCTCTCGTTCCATAGGGATGTCCCTTTGGAGTGATGGTTAAGATATTGGACTTTCACGCGGGAGACCCGGATTCGACAGCTTTAGTTGCTTGTTACTTTCCAGATTTTATTATTAATACAAAACCTACAGTAACCACACATACTGTACAGCTGATCTACAATGTGATATGTTATGAGCATGTAGATCTGCTATTTTCTGAAAATGTGATGCTAAAACTCTAAAATTCTTTATTTATTTAATGAAGCTGGAAGCTTCATTTTTTCACCTACAAACATCTCCTCAACTGAGATTTTAGATAATGGCCCATAAATTGTGTGTAGAACGTTTCACGCAAATTGCTAAAGAGACAGAGTGGTCCTCACTCCTGCCTCTTAAAGGACCAGGTCACCTCTGGGACAACCAGATCTTATTTTATTGTTGTGTGGGACACGATCAACACAATCCTGAGTTATTTTTTGTGTTCAATCTGTGTTTTTAGATATTTTAGTATTTCAGCCGATTTCAGCATGCTACAACTGGTCATTTGATGCAAAATGCATCATATGACCAGTTGTAGCATGCTGAAATACTAACATATCTAAAAACACAAATTGAACACAAAAAATAATTCAGGATTGTGTTGATCGTGTCCCACGCAACAATAAAATAAGATCTGGTTGTCTCAGAGGTGACCTGGTCCTTTAAGGCATAAGGCATAAGACCTGGATCATAATAGGGCCCTCTTACTCAAGTGGACAATGCCTGTCGCAAGTTGATAATGTGTCCATGTGTGATCCAGCCCTATGGAGTATGGAATGCATGTGCAAATACAAAAAAACAATGTAATATGTGTTTTAAATCACATGCATTCCATACATTCCATTGGGCTGGACCACAAATGCTGGGCAAATGACATCATCAACTCGTGACAGGCATTTTCCCTATTGAGGAAAAGATGAACAGTTTCTAAAACAAATAAAATATTTAAGGTGTTTTTAATGTTTATTTTAGTTATAGAGGGCAATTATAAAGCATATATAAGGCCTATAGCCAGGGAAAAACAATCCTGTAAGTATGTGCATGTATAGTAAAGTAATAGCATTACCCCTAACCAAACCTAATAACCCTAAGGTAAAACATATAGGGATGGCCCCAACCACACTGGAGTGCACACCAAAACACATCCTGTCAGGCTGCTCACTGCTCCCAGTAGTAAGGATGGCTCATGGGGATACTAAAGCAATCAGCCACTAGAGGTCGCTGTTTACCATAGATTTTACAATGGCTGAGAGGGTAGCTCATCAAGGCTGCCTCTGATCTCTTAGCCATTTGTAAAAATCAAGGTAAACAGCGACCTTTGTGGCTTATTACTTTTCTAAACAGCTTACAAATAGCATATGGCAACAATATGACATTCATAGACATCCCAATTGAAACATGTCTTAACAATTCAATACTAGAACAAATTCCTGAGTAGACGAAGTATACAAATAGTCCCTGTACTCATCCAGTCCAGGCCCATTGACATGGCTGTGTGCTAGACAGCGTTTCCCAATTGCTGAATCAATACCTCACATAGCCTACAGTAGGCTAGAGAAACAAAACTTAACTCAGTGTCAATGTAAAGCGCCTTTCAGACGGGCCACAGTTGCCACGTCCTAGTAATTAATTTTCAATTATGAGAGGCCAGCGATTATTTGAGCCGTGCGGAGAAGTTTAGGGGCGGCGAGGTGAGCGTGCGCGGTCTGTGAAATTCCAGCACGTGTTCGTTCGTGCATACGCTCGTGGGCGGCAAGAGCTGGATTGTGGTCAGCTTTTCTTTTCCATACCCGGCGGGGGGTCCTTCTCCATTCCTAAACGTGCCATTCCTACCCACTGCCATTCCTACTGAGGTTAGGGTTAGGGTTAGGGTTTGGGTTAGGTGGTCCGGGCACGCAGGAGGACAACAACAGTGGCTGCTTGGAGTAATATGGAGGACAACAACAGTGGCTGCTTGGAGTAATATGGAGGACAACAACAGTGGCTGCTTGGAGTAATATTGTCCGGCGTTTACTTGCTGAGCGATTGTGTTTCGTGTCTCACCGTGACGCGTTCCCTGCTGATCCAAGCAGGAACGTCCGCGTCAACCGCCGTCCGTTTGTAGAGCGCTTAACTTTTTTTTTTTTTTTTTTTACAGATGCAGCTACTAATCCATGAACTCCCAATGCAAAATGATTGCCTAGAGCCGCTTAGCCTAGTGGAAAAGCAGCAGCTGCTACTCTGCCTTGACTCCATCTGATCACAGAAGGGGAGCGCTTGTTTTTTTTAAGCCCCGCCCAAAGCCCCTCAGTAACTTGCCATCCTACCCACGCCAGCGGCTAGTATGTATACGTTCTCTTTATAGATACACTGAATCACAAATAACACACCTCTGACTGATACAAGTTGATTCTAGGTGTAGAACGAGTATAAGGTATTTGATCACAAGAATCAACCAATCAGAATCAAGGATTTGGAACTTACGGAGAGAGAGTGGTGCTGCAATGCTGATGAGAGCTAGAACAGCAAAAAGCAATCCAAAACACCTCCCAGTCCGCTTGTACCGTCTTAAGTCTGGAGGATACACACACAAGCGCACGCACACACACACACACGCACGCACGCACGCACGCACGCACACACACACACACACACACACACACACACACACACACACACACACACACACACACACACACACACACACACACACACACACACACACACACACACACACATTTTAACCATTTATTTATGTCCACACAAAGGAGATGCATACAAGGACACAAATAGTATAGGTGCAGTAGAGTAACATTTACAAAATCATGGCACACACACACACACACACACACACACACACACACACACACACACACACACACACACACACACACACACACACACACACACACACACGTGCGCATACACACACACACACACACACACACACACACACACACACACACACACACACACACACACACACACAGTTAAAATCTTTTTTTATTATTATTGATATGATTTATTTAGTTTTAGTAGCATCTCTTACCAGCATGCAACATCTTCTGTAGATGTTTCTCCTTCTTGGTCTTGGTCTGAAGATCTTCATAGATTGTATCGTCTACCTTTTGGAGATCAAGGTGTTCATAGTGTCCACCTACAGCCATTTCTACATTCTCATAGTTTAATATTTGATCTTCCTCTTGGAGCTCAATGTTTTCATAATGTTCAGCCACAGCCATTTCTACCTTTTATGACCTGAATTATTCGTGCAGGTATTTGACGATGTCCACTTCTTCGCAACACACCGAAGACACGTCTTCACTGCCCTAAACGTAGACAGCACTGGTACGTTTATATCGCTATGCGACTGCTCGCACTCAGTGCACCAATAATAACAACCCACCTGACACACACACACACACACACACACACACACACACACACACACACACACACACACACACACACACACACACACACACACACACAGCTTTAGCACCTTTTCTTATCGGAGGGAATTCATCTACGTTTTTCTTATAAATATCAGCCACACTGCGTAGGCTGTGCTGACGGAAGCTAGGTACGATTTCCTGTTCCTCTCTAAAGGTATAAAAAACAACATAAATTAAATAATAATAAGACCCAAAAAATATTTTGGCCAATTTTAATCAACAGGCATTTCATATAAGGAATGAGTTTACATCAAGGAACACCGTGTTAAACGTTGATGGTCACAAGAGTTGCATTGAGTAATGAATGTGAAGTGTTGTTTACAATGGTTCCAGCTCTCTAGCTGAGGTCAGTGAGGTCACAGCATGAATTTAAAACCACTGTCATATTCTCACAGTTCTCCTGGTCCCATGCACTGAGTAACTTTGCAATAATAGTTGTTATAGCTGCGAGGATACTGCAAGAGGGCTACAACATATCTCCTGTTATCATCATGTCGGTGTAATTTATACATCGACTGTTTTAAAAGTTAGTGTACAGTAAGCGAGTAAAAACAAATAGCTTTAATAGCTAGTATTACTGTTATTACGGTTGCCATGGTACCATGTAGATCAAGATAGCCATAATGCCCACAGCATTGTATGACAGGGAGGTCAATCAGGTCATGGTTCTGGTCATTGTATCAATATGGTTCTGGTCATTGTATCTATATGGTACTGGTCATTGTATCTATATGGTTCTGGTCATTGTATCTATATGGTACTGGTCATTGTATCTATATGGTTCTGGTCATTGTATCTATATGGTACTGGTCATTGTATCAATATGGTTCTGGTCATTGCATCTATATGGTACTGGTCATTGTATCTATATGGTTCTGGTCATTGTATCTATATGGTACTGGTCATTGTATCTATATGGTACTAGTCATTGTATATATATGGTTCTGGTCATTGTATCTATATGGTACTGGTCATTGTATCTATATGGTACTGGTCATTGTATCTATATGGTTCTGGTCATTGTATCTATATGGTACTGGTCATTGTATCAATATGGTTCTGGTCATTGTAGCTATATGGTACTGGTCATTGTATCAATATGGTTCTGGTCATTGTAGCTATATGGTACTGGTCATTGTATCAATATGGTTCTGGTCATTGTATCTATATGGTACTATTCATTGTATCTATATGGTTCTGGTCATTGTATCTATATGGTACTGGTCATTGTATCTATATGGTACTGGTCATTGTATCTATATGGTACTGGTCATTGATCTAAATGGCTCTGGTCATTGTATCTATATGGCGGTCATGGCTGTATATGGTACTGGTCATTGTATCTAATGTATGGTCATTGTTTCTATATGTTACTGGTCATTGTATCTATAAGGTAATAGTCATTGTCTATATGGTACTGTTCATTGTATTTATAAGATACTAGTCATGGTGTCTCCATATAATGTCAGTATCACTATCATGTTACCATGGTCAGTATGACGATGCAGTAGCTCAGGAGGTAGAGCGTCCGTGTCGATCCCAGGCTCCCCAGAGTCAGTGTCGAAGTGTCCTTGAGCAAGACACAGGGCCCTATTTTTGGCCCTGCCTTAACCCTTATATGTAAACGTTGTCACCTCTCCTCTGCCAAGCTCTGTGCTTTAACACCTGATCTTATCTGATGGAAATAATCTGATTTCGCATCAATGTTTTCATCATAAATATCAACCACATTGTGTAGGTTTTACTGACAGCAGCTAGAAGTGACCACAGTTTTCCTGTAGCTTCATGATCTCTCTAAAGTTACACAAACACGCACACTGTGTCCCTCATTAAGAACACACCAAAAAATAAATACATAAATAAATAAATAAAAAGGGCAGTTTGTTTGAGAATGAAAAGTTGGGACATCGCTGTCTTACAGCACAGATACTGTACATAGATCAGGGAAAGATCATGTGTTTGGGAAGCACTGCTCTAGTCTAGAGCCAGTCAGTCTATTCTATAAATCCACTGTTTAGTGTAGTGTACGGTAAGTGAGTAAAAACTAACTATTGTTAATACGTTAAAGCTCTATAAGAGCTATTATTACTGTTACCATGGTACCATGGAGATCAAGGTAGTCATAATGTGAATATGGTGTCATTCTCATAGTTGATGTGATCTTCCTCTTGGAGTTCAATGTTTTCAGAATCATGGGCTATCAGGCCCCTCTCATAGCACTGTATGACAGGGAGGTCAATCAGGTCATGGTTCTGGTCATTGTATCTATATGGTACTGGTCATTGTATCTATATGGTACTGGTCATTGTGGTACTGGTCATTGTATCTATATGGTACTGGTCATTGTGGTACTGGTCATTGTATCTATATGGTACTGGTCATTGTATCTATATGGTACTGGTCATTGTATCTATATGGTACTGGTCATTGTGGTACTGGTCATTGTATCTATATGGTACTGGTCATTGTATCTATATGGTACTGGTCATTGTGGTACTGGTCATTGTATCTATATGGTACTGGTCATTGTATCTATATGTTACTGGTCATTGTGGTACTGGTCATTGTATCTATATGGTACTGGTCATTGTGGTACTGGTCATTGTATCTATATGGTACTGGTCATTGTATCTATATGGTACTGGTCATTGTGGTACTGGTCATTGTATCTATATGGTACTGGTCATTGTATCTATATGTTACTGGTCATTGTGGTACTGGTCATTGTATCTATATGGTACTGGTCATTGTGGTACTGGTCATTGTATGGTACTGGTCATTGTGGTACTGGTCATTGTATCTATTTGAAAAAAATGCAGGGTGGCATGTTTTCCCTTGGCTTACAGTATTTGGGGATGTGCGATTGTGCATATAAAGTTTCAAGGCAATTCATGATCTGAAAGCGGCCAAGCGGGCCGCTCCTGCAAACTTTGGAAGCCAATCTTAGCCAATCAGGAGGGAATATGAAAAATCTGACAGATCTGTCCATCACATGACTATAGAGATAATGTTTATCAATATGCTTGATGGTTGGACAAAATCTGTAGGAAAGATTGGCCTCCTGGTGGCGCTATAACAGACCAATGGGAAAATGGGCTAGAGTTTCTGCCTTAGGCCTCCGTCAGGCTCCAAGCCTTCAGCCTTACAGAGACAAAAACATAAATGATTGCCTATAGGGGCGCTGTCCTCTGTATTCTGCCTCTGTCCCACTGCCTCGCCTCAGTGTGGTGACATGTACCTGTCAGGCAGTCTCCCAGCGAGACTCCAATATTTACTTTATCACTCTTCCCTATACTTACTGCAACATGCAGAGTAAACAACACCTCCAACCTGATTTTTTTTAATAGCGATTCGATACATAATCAGATCACGATACATGGTTGACAATACGATACATGGACGATATTGGTTCATTCATGGCGATACGATACAATTCGATTTTAGCGGTTTTCATTTCGACATACTTCGTTTTTTTAAGTTAAAAACAATATTTCGATACAGTTACTATAATTACACCCCTAATGAAAACCATTCCATCCTTCCATCCTTTTACAGTACCGTATATCTCAATGAAGGCAGTATCCTCTTCAGCAATGCATTGAAGCAATGAAATGAAATAAACTAAACACAAAACATGAAGACAGACTAATAATAATGTGATTATTAAGATTACTTTTATATTAATGTCTTCCAATTTTGTGACCCACATTTTTGCAGGTGTACCTTAAAACCTGAATGGCCCTGTATATCATATCAGAGTTTCTCAATGCTTTTTTATTAAAAAGTTTTGGGGGAAACTTTTCAAGGCCCCACACTTGATTTATAATGCAATTTCAAAGTTGAAATAAAGAATAGTTAAACAATATAGCATATATACTGTACATTGGTAGCCGTGTATAGGAAGATCTTTTTGAAAATGCATTTTAATGCTGTCCTGCTGATATTGTATCTCATCACGTTTATGAGCAGGTTCGTGCTTCCCTTGGTGTGTGAACATTTGTGTGAATGGGTGAGTGTAATGCATAATTGTAAAACATTGACTTTTTATTTTTACGGTACATTATCAGTGATGTCAGCATATAGACAGACAGCGGACATCATCTCCAAATTTGGGCATTGTTTCAGCATGCAGCTGTTACCATAGTGGCGACACTGTTTAGTATCAGTGATGTCTGCATGCAGACAGACGGCGGACAGCGGACATTGGTTGCGACCGTTAGGTCGCAGTTTAGTATCAAAACCTCCACTGGCCGTCCGTCCGTCCGTCCGTCGGTCGGTCACACGTCACACCTTTGTTTGTGTACGGTGTGATGTCAGTATACATACTGATGTCAGCAGTGTGATGTCATACTGATGTCAGCAGCTATGTCTCTATATATGGAGTTATATGTTGTTCGTGTCCAAATATGGGGCTTGTGAGGTCAGACTTAGTGAGATTCGTCGGTTATCTCCATATATGGAGGGAGAACCAGCTTATGAGCCGATGAGTTGTGTCAGAGTCGAGATCCTGCTTGCATCTAATCTGTCGGTAGATAATGCCGGTCTTATATAAGGGTCATTTGTGTACGGTGTGATGTCATACTGATGTCAGCAGTGTGATGTCATACTGATGTCAGCAGCTATGTCTCTATATATGGAGTTATATGTTGTTCGTGTCCAAATATGGGGCTTGTGAGGTCAGACTTAGTGAGATTCGTTGGTTATATTTGTGGAGATAAGCGACCAACGGTCGCTTATCTCCCGATTAGGGAGTCTTACTGGTTAAATTTAGGTTAAAGTTAGATGTGATAGACCACTGGGACAAGTGGGATCAGGATTAAAGATAGCATCATCTGAACCCTATTGTAGACCCCAGAGCCGAGCTCTTATGCTCATGCATGTATGTTTCACCCCGCCTGAAATTCCAACTTTGGCCAGTAGGGCGGCCGCTTCAACGTTTACAAGCCCTTCTGGGGGCTTGAAGGATATCCAGGGTTTGATGACATCACTTCCGTTAGGGAAGGACAAGCTACAACTTCTCGTGGTATACTGCGCAACAACAACGTCGCGTCTTTTCAGACCTTTGAATGAATGGTGCAGTAGCTGAGATACAGAGCTACAGGGTAGGTTAATCACACCATTGACTGGGAGACAAAATTTGACCTACCGACGGGACCCAGTAGCTCCACCTATAAAGTGAATCATCTGATGGGAGGGGCAGTGCTATCTCGCTCCCCGACCGACCAGCGGGGAGAGAGGGGCTCGGGGAGAGAGAGAGAGACCTATCGGAGGGACGGAGAACAAGCAACCAGCAGACCTCTGGGGGGTGGGAATCATTTCAACAAATAAGCATTAATTATAAACTAACAAGTTGAAATGAACAATGTTGCTAAAACTAAGAGCAAACGTCAATCAATCTGTGATATGGTCCCGGCCCGGCTCCGCCCCATTTTCAAAATGTTTCAACAGAATCCATGTGACCTACTGTGGCATAATGTTAAAGGTTGGTGCGTGACATCACAACTTTAACCAAAGATCATGAATTTTTTAAAGCTCTAAAATGGATTAATTTAAGCACATAATCAATAATAAAATACAATTTGTACAAAATGGTGATATGATGAGGCATAATTTTCTCCTGCACTGTTTTAAGAATACAGCACACTTAATTAAAAGGCTACATGAAACATTGTTTGACAAAATGAAATAGAGATTATCCATATGACGATAAATATTGAAAATGTGAATATGCAATGTATAATGTATATGGTCGGAATGGTTCATATTAGGTAAAATTGCAACATACACAGCAATCACACCAGCTAACTAATGAAATTATGATTTCAGCAAATAACTCTTTCACAGATCCAGTTGTCCTTGGTGGAACACGGCATGTCGTTCCATCCTCTTTTAGCTGGAGGTACAGACCCATCAGAGAACTCAACACAGAGTTGATTTCCTCCTTGGTTATTAGGGTTATTAGGGCTCCAGTACCTGTAGATTTAGGACCATTTTACATACTTTCACATACTTTTACACGTGTGGGTTTGATTTCTTTTTTTCAATCATGATCTCAAATTATATTCCTGTTCTAATAAATGCAAATGAACTTGAAGTAGCCTAGACAACATTACAGTAACAGTATGTTCGTATTGTATGAAAACTGAAGATAAGTCTTACGTTGGTGTGGTCAGTGGTGTTCCATCCACCCACTGAAATGACCCTTCTCTGTCTCTGTCTGTCAGACCCAGCCACATAATCCTGTTTTCGCCTACACGTTCAACAAAGTCCTGGAGAGAAAAGCTGCTGGTTATGTATACTTACAGTATGTACACAACACGCACGCATGCGCGCAAACACACACACACACACACACACACACACACACACACACACACACACACACACACACACACACACACACACACACACACACACACACACACACCGCCCCGCGGTCAGCTCGCTGGGCGGGTTGAGTTGTGTAAAAAGAATTACGTATAATGCATGTATAATGTGCAGCGCAGCAAGCGTCCTTCCCTATGATCGCCAGCCAAACTGTCAAGAGCGTCCTTGGTGTGTCTGTGTCACCAGATACTGACATTATAGACTATATGACATTATATGTCATTCTAATTTAGTCCATTGTACTTCCTTAAGTAGACGTCAGATAATTAATATGTGCAAAACAATATGTCCATAAAAAACTCTGACCCGCGCATCACTAACACACAAACACACACACAATCACTGATACCTGTTCTTCTTTGCTGTTGATGACAATCAGGTCTGATTGTCTTTCTCTACACCACTGTCTGCTCTCCTTCCAGTTCTTCCTCTCAGTAGAGACGTAGTAACAGCTTCTGCCATGTTTCCGCCATCCAGGTGTTTCTAACAACAGAAATAAATAAGCAACTGTTATGATTGTTTTGTTCAAATGCATGACACAGTTTGAACAACATGATACACCAATGAATAAAAACAGCGATGTTTCACTGACCACAGAGCCTCATCTTCAAGTCATCTCTCTCTTCAGTCAGGTTGTTATGGTTGATTTTCAACTGGTCAAAATTGGTCTGTAGTTGATCTTTCTGTTCAGTCAGGTTGTTATGTCTGTTTTGTAGCTGGTTATATTTGGTCATCAATTGGTCAAAACTGGTCTGTAGTTGCTCTCTCTCCACAATGTTGGAATGATCTGTAAGGGAACAATATTTTCAGATTGCGGGTGAGTATGCAAGTAGGCTATATAGATGTATAAGTAATAGCATTACATTCATAATAAATAAATAATATCTATCTTGATTTTTTTTTTTTGCAAAACACTATGCCACGGTGGCTCAGTGGTTTGCACTGTTACCTCAGTGTAAGAATTGGGACCTGGATTCAAACCAGACGGGAGCATGGGTTCTATGTTCCCTGCTTACAACCCAAACTAACCCCAACTCTAACTCTATGGTAAACAGGGAACATAGAACGTGGGGAACATAGGGATGACCCCAACCAGACTGCAGTCTTTCTATGTGGAGTTTGAATGTTCTCCCAGTATTCACTTGGCTTTCCTCCAACACCAAAACACATGCATTAGGGATGAACTCCTGTCAGTGTCCTTGAGCAAGGCTCTGGCCTTAGAGCTGGAGCTGCTCTCTGTGTTCTGCTCAGTGTCTGATCACTGCTCCCAGTAGTAAGGATGCTCCCTGGGTTCTGATCAGTGACTGATCACTGCTCCCAGTAGTAAGGATGCTCCCTGGGTTCTGATCACTGCTCCCAGTAGTAAGGATGCTCCCTGGGTTCTGCTCAGTGACTGATCACTGCTCCCAGTAGTAAGGATGCTCTCTGGGTTCTGCTCACTGCTCCCAGTAGTAAGGATGCTCCCTGGGTTCTGATCACTGCTCCCAGTAGTAAGGATGCTCCCTGGGTTCTGATCACTGCTCCCAGTAGTAAGGATGCTCCCTGGGTTCTGATCACTGCTCCCTGGGTTCTGCTCAGTGACTGATCACTGCTCCCAGTAGTAAGGATGGTCCCTGGGTTCTGATCACTGCTCCCAGTAGTAAGGATGGTCCCTGGGTTCTGCTCACTGCTCACAGTAGTAAGGATGGTCCCTGGGTTCTGCTCACTGCTCACAGTAGTAAGGATGGTCCCTGGGTTCTGATCAGTGCTCCCAGTAGTAAGGATGCTCCCTGGGTTCTGATCACTGCTCCCAGTAGTAAGGATGGTCCCTGGGTTCTGCTCACTGCTCCCAGTAGTAAGGATGGTTCCTGGGTTCTGCTCAGTGGCTGCTCACTGCTAGCCTCGCAACAGCCAGACTCTCCCAGGAGAGAGTCTGGGAGCTCTCTATAGACAACGCTTTACGATGACGTAGTTACTCACTTTGACTGACAGGTCCAGTCCGTAGTCATCCGTGCATCAAAACATCGTCGGCAGAACAGCAAATATGTCTTTTCCAGACAGAAATTCCAAAGGTGCAAACTGTTGTTCATTTGAGATGCCATTGATTTCAGATAAAAGTGCGCTTAATACAGCTTTTATTTGCGATTTGTAAACTCGCGTTGGGTATGGGGCTGCCATGTTTGTTTTCAAAATGTGAGAGCTGTAGCAGCTGCTCGACCAATCAGGAGCGGTGTGAGGCGGGTCGCTCCAAATGCAGCCATTTGATTGGAAATTAGAACCTAAGTTCTCATAAAGAGACTCGATGGGAGGGACACCAGACTGAGAAAGGAAGCACATTGGTGATGACATAGCTCGGGATGACCGTGTGAGGCTAGCTCACTGCTCCCAGTAGTAAGGATGGCTCAAATGTAGAGGGTGAATTTACTCATGGGGATACTGAAGCAATCAGCCACTAGAGGTCACTGTTTACCATAGATGTTACAATGGCTGGTATTACTTTTGATGCATAATGGTCTTTTTTTTCTGTTTATTTTAGGTATTAAAAAAAGTGAAAAAAAAAAAGCCCTTAAATTGTTATTTCACGGACATAAAAATGTAATACAAAATAAAATAAATGTGGGTTAGACAGTAGACCAGTGGTTTTCAATCTGTGGGTTGAGAACCACCTCAGGGTAATTATATCTTATCTATCTATAAATGCGAGAAGTCTCTGCGTGTGTGTCTGTCTGTCTGTCTGTAATCCGCGTATCTCGAGAACCGTTCGTCCCACCGGCTTCAGATTCGGCACGCGCGTTCCCCGCCGCGGCACGGAGTGCAGTGCCGGGTCTCGACTCGACCCGACGCGCAGTTTTCCCGAACCGGCGCGAAACGTTCGGAATCTCCTTATGCGGGGTTGATTGTTGACATCAGGCTGTTCCGGAGGAAATCGGCGCAAGCGCTGACTCATTGTGACATCACTTCATAAAAGGCTCTGACATCACGTACGCCACAACAAAAAATCTCTGTGAGTGTGTATGTATGTATGTAATCCGCATATCTTGAGAACCGTTCGTCCCACCGGCACGCGCGTTCTCCATATATGGGAATAAAATGAATGCCCGTATGCGGAGCTGATGTCTGACATCAGAGTTTTCCGCAACCGGTACTGTGTGTGCAGAGATCTTCATATATGGGCATAAGTGGACAAAGACAAACAGATGGTCAAAACGGGTCCTATGACAACAGGTATATTGGGGTTTGCATTAAAGGGTGGGGCATTCATGGGGTTTGCATTAAAGGGTGGGGCATTCATTCCCTATTTCAAATTCGGCACGCGCGTTCCCCACCGCAGCAGGTAGTGCAGTGCTCGGCCTCGACCCGACCCGATACACGATTTTCTGGAACCAGCACGAAAGGTTCGGATTCTGATGTCTGACATCAGGATTTTCCGGAACTGGCACTGTGTCTGCATAGATCTCCATATATGGGCATAAAATGGATGCAGACAGACAGATACAGATATCTCCATATATGGGCATAAATGGACACAGGCAAACAGATGGTCAAAGATCTCCATATATGGGCATAAAGTGGACGCAGACAGACAGATACAGATATCTCCATATATGGGCATAAATCGACACAGGCAAACAGATGGTCAAAACGGGTCCTATGACAACAGGTATAATGGGGTTTGCATTAAGTTTGTCTCCTCCTCCATCTGTTTGTCTGTGTCCCTTTATTCCCATTATGGAGATCTCTGTATCTGTCTGTGCCTCCGACTGTGTTGCAGACACAGTGCTGGTTCCCCCTTTAATGCAAACCCCATTATACCTGTTGTCATAGGACCCGTTTTGACCATCTGTTTGAAAAAGCGACAGAGATGGGCATAAAATGGACGCAGATAAACAGATATCTCCATATATGGCATATATGGGCATACAATGGACGCAGAATCACAAAGATCTCCATATACGGGCATAAAAGGGACACAGACAGACAGATACAGAGATCTCCATATATGGGCATAAAATGGACGCAGATAGACAGATATCTCCATATATGGGCATATATGGGCATAAAATGGACCCAGAACTATAACTGCAGTGATCTCCATATATGGACATAAAATGGACGCCGACAGACAGACAGATACAGATATCTCCATATATGGGCATAAATGGACACAGGCAGACAGATGGTCAAAACGGGTCCTATGAAAACAGGTATAATGGGGTTTGCATTAAAGGGCGGGGCATTCATTCCCTATTTACATTGTTCCGAGTTGGCCAGGTCGCCGACTAGACGCTGGGCCGCCCGACTTCTAGTCTATCTATAAATGCGAGAAGTCTCTGCGTGTCTGTCTGTCTGTGTGTCTGTAATCCGCGTATCTCGAGAACCGTTTGTCCCACCGGCTTCAGATTCGGCACGCGCGTTCCCCGCCGCGGCACGGAGTGCAGTGCCGGGTCTCGACCCGACCCGACGCGCGGTTTTCCCGAACCGGCGCGAAACGTTCGGAATCTCCTTATTTGATTGTTGGTTTATTTGGTTGATTGTTGACATCAGGCTGTTCCGGAGGAAATCGGCGAAAGCTCTGACTCATTGTGACATCACTTCATAAAAGGCTCTGACATCACGTACGCCACATGAGTCAACAAAAAATCTCTGTGAGTGTGTATATGTATGTATGTAATCCGCGTATCTCGAGAACCGTTCGTCCCACGGGCACGCGCGTTCTCCATATATGGGCATAAAATGAATGCCCCCATATATGGGCATAAAATGGATTGCAGACAGACAGATACAGATATCTCCATATATGGACATAAATGGACAGAGGCAAACAGATGGTCAAAGATCTCCATATATGGGCATAAAATGGACGCAGACAGACAGATACAGATATCTCCATATATGGGCATAAATGGACACAGGCAAACAGATGTTCAAAACGGGTCCTATGACAACAGGTATAATGAGGTTTGCATTAAAGGGGGAACCGGCACTGTGTCTGCAACACAGTTGGAGGCACAGACAGATACTCCATATATGGGCATAAAATGGACGCAGAGAGGCAAAGATTTTGAAAATAGCTGATCTACAAGCTTGGCTATTTTCACAACACAGTGGAAACAAATCAAACTAAATGTAATGCCTCAATTCCTACAATTCCAAGTGTTTGTCAGGGAGGGTTGGGGGGTCCTTAGTTCAAACATGATTCTTTAGGGGGTCCCTAGTTCAAACATGATCATTTTGGGGGGTCTTCAGTTCAAATAAGGGGGTTTGTAGCCTGAAACGTTTCCCAAGCTGAATAATACCACACATACAGAAACAATACGTAACTATTAGTTCAATCTCATTGTAACTAAGATATTCAATATACATTCGTTTTTAAATGTCAGATTTTGCTACGTCACAAGCTTAGAAGCCCCGCATGACCAGGGCTAGTAGCGAAAACAATCACTCTCCTGGCCTTGTTCTCTTGTGGATAGACTGAATCACAAATAACACACCATAACATACCTTTTATATTTGAAACAGAGGCTCCTGACCCATGGGCCACATGGTTCAGCAAAGCTATTACCCTTTACTTATATAGTGTATATACTAGTGTATTGGAACAACATATTTGATATTATAAAACATTATAAATAAACAACATTGTTATGAAACTTGACTTACACAGATAGAGTGGGATTCCAATGTTGAGGAGAACAAGAACCAATCCCAAACTGACCACAACACACCTGTACCGTTGTTTGACTAGAGGGGAAACACGCATGCACGCACACGCACGCACGCACACACACACACACGCACGCACGCACGCACGCACGCACGCACGCACGCACGCACGCACGCACGCACGCACGCACGCACGCACACACACACACACACACACACACACACACACACACACACACACACACACACACACACACTTTATGATAAAAAAATCAAAACACAGATGTAACATATCATTTCAAATTCCCAATTATAAGCACTCGGGTGGTGCAGTGGTAAAGTCCCTGCACATTTTCAAGCTGCACCTGCATTCATGCAAAATAGCCTCATCAAGAACGAGCGACCACACATGTTCACAAAATGTCTACAAGCTCACCATGTGTGAGCTTATTAATCAGCTACTTTCACATAGACAAATGTATAGCCTATAGGTTTAAAGTGCTCATGTAGCCTATTAGTACGGAGGATTGAGACCATATTTTGGGTGAATCGTTCACTTTTTCATACAAGCGTGAAAATTGGTACACTTGTACAGTTTGGGGCCCTGAACAATTTCAGATATGGAGCCATCGCAAAAACGCCCCCTGGTGGCCATGGCGGCCATTTTACTTTCCACCATTACCCGTTAATGTATTTTACATCATAACCCCTAAACCAAACATGATGATACAGAATAGGTGATGTCTACACCTATGTTTTGATGGTCAAGGATTCCATTGATATCATGTACAACATCACAACCTGTTCAGGTGAATAGTTAATGGTCAATTCCGTGATGTTGTGAGGTAATCTGCTGGTTATGTCCGAACATTTTTGACTTTTTCATAAAAGTATGAAACTTGGTACACTTGTACAGTTTGGGACCCTGAACATTGTCAGATATGGAGCCATTGCTAAAACTCCCCCTGGTGGCCATGGCAGCCATTTTAATAGCCACCATTACCAGATAATGTATTTTGCATCATATCTCTTGAACCATACATGATAATACAGAATATGTAATGTCTACACCTATGTTTTGATGGTCAAGGATACCATTGATAATGTGTACAACATCATAAACTGTCCAGCTGAATAGTTAATGGTCAATTCAGTGATTTGTATCTGTTGCATACTTGTTGAGTAGAGTTTTAGAAATGTAAACCCTTGTCCCTGATAATACCGTGAGAGCAGAGCAATATTCAATATGACAAAAACAAATTAGCTTTAAATAATGTATTACAAGCAAAGGTTTATTTCAAAGATTTTATTTCAGAAATAGTTTGTTTTGTTGTTGTTAGAACATATTGGTTTCATTGTCTTCAAATTGATTTCTGAAGCACATATATTTCATGTTTTTTGCTAGTATTGATTGCATGTTTCATGCATGGTTTTTATTTGACTGGTTGATTGATAGTTGTCGTTGTTGACAATCTGGCTAAACATTGTCAAAGAAAAGGGAAAAACAGTGCCCTTGCTGTTTTGTAATTCTGTTCTTGAGAGATTACGTTGTTGATGACAATGCATTTCTTCTTCCATCTTCACAGCCTCCTCCACATTGACACAATGCTGTGCACTACTTTTGCATTTTTTGCCTGGCAGCCTTTCTTTGCAGCCACAACTCAAGAGTTCAAGGAGGGATAGGCTTGCCTGTGGAAGAATTGACCACAATGGTCTCCAATCAGGTGGGTTCGTCCAACCCCAGTCTGTTGGAGATGGCATAGCTGGTGCCACCTCAAATGCTTGTCCCCAACAGTGTTCTCCTTGGTACACTGCACCTGTGAGGTGCTGCACCAGTGCATCCTTAGTTGGGGTATAGGCTCCATCCCTCTTCCTTTCTTGAAGCGGTGAAAGCCGCTTACAAGGAGTGGCTTTGTGTGTCCCGTACATGTCCATATATGGTCATTCCAGTCCAGAATGAACAGGTTTTATTTGCGTACATCCAGAATATGTGTGTCCCGTGCGTCCAGGATTGAGGATTGGTCAAGCTTCACATGACAATTTGGCCCTCCAGATCAAATCAGTCATTCATTCAGAATTCATAAAAATATAGAACTGAAGCACATAGAAAGTATAGATATAGAACACAGAATATATAGATCTAGAACACAGATTTCATAGCTCTAGAACACATAGAATAAACATTCACCGCTTCACTTCGATTTTTTTGTGAATAACTCACTCTAGATGAGCGTGATTGATGTTGAGTTGGTTAGAATTGTGAAGCATTCCACAATGGAAAACCCATGTCAAAGGCATTCAAGGTTTCTTTCCCCTGGTTGCAAATGCAGATACTCTGTCACAGCCAGTGAAAGCATGGAACACAGGAATATTTGTATTTGTCAGGAGTGGACCACTGGACCCAGAGTTTTGGCAATGTCATGTCTGAAGTTTTTCACAGTCCCAAATGCCACCCAGTAAGCTCGTCTTGAGTTATTCACTAAAAAATGAAGAGGGATGGAGCAAATACCCCCAAATTAGGATGCATTGGTGCAGCACCTCAAAAGAGCAGTGTACCAAGAAGGACACTGTTGGGGACAAGCATTTGAGGTGGCTCCAGATATGCCATCTCCAACAGACTGGGGTTGGACAAACCCACTTGATTGGAGACCATTGTGGTCAATTCTTCAATAGGCAAGTCTATCCCTCCTTCAGCTGTTAAGTTGTGGCTGCAAGAAAGGCTGCGTGGGCATTGCAAATGCAAAAAAAGGCCTCACAATAGTGCACAGCATTGTGTCAATGATGTGGAGGAGGCTGGTAAGGAGACAGTGAAGATTGAAGAATACATTCATTGTCATCAATCAATCAGTCAGTCAGTCAGTCAGTCAGTCAGTCAGTCAGTCAAACAAACAAAAACCATGCATGAAACATGAAATCAATACTAGTGTAAGGGGATTTATCTGTGTTATAGTTTTTCTGTAATAATGGGAACTGATAATAAATATTTCAGTTTGGGGATATAGTCGGATTCTTTAAGAGGGGACACCAGTTCTAGAGTATGAGTTGACTTGTTGACTGTGATGGAGGGAAAATTTCTAAACAAAGAGAGTTGAATGAAATGCCTTTCTCCATGTCTCATTTCTACCACGTCTGAACCTACAAGTTAACCCTTAAGTGCTGTTCGGGTCATTTTGACCCGTTTTACATTTTCATTTGGAAAAAAAAGGTAGAAGTTAAAAATGTTTCCACCTGAAACTCAAGGGCCTTAAAGATTCTTCTGAGATGAACATGTAAAAAAAATATTTTTGCACTACACCCATGCTACACCCCCCTCATATTTTTTGAACCTTAAGTGCTGTTCGGGTCATTTTGACCCGGAAGCACAGAAATACACAGTATTATGCCAAAACACAGACACAGAGTCACCCCCACTTCTAACACCCCCCTTCCGAAGCCCCATTCCGAACGCTCCCCCCCTTCCTATAAGCATGAGCAATATTGCCCAGTATTAAATGAAGTCTTTTTTTTTACATGGATTTCAGCTAAATCAGTAAAAACGCCTAGCTCTTTCAGTGTTTAATGTGATATAGCAAAGCAGAAATGCAAACATTTACCAAATATATCATATGAATTGTTTGGTATTGAGTCAAAGTCAATGTATCATGATGATTTGTTAAGTTAAAATTTATATTAGTGTTGTTTTTTTTTAAACCAAATATCCACCGGGTCAAAATGACCCGAACAGAACGAAGGTGTAGTGAATCTGAACAGAACTTAAGGGTTAAGCAAGTATCCTTCAGTATTACACTAGCAAAAACATGAAATATATGTGCTTAAGAAATACATTTGAACAAGAAAATGAAACCAAATGTATGCAACAAATGCAAAATGTGATTTCCTTCTCACATCACTGAATTGACCATTAACTATTCAGCTGGACAGTTTATAATGTTGTACAAATTATCAATGGAATCCTTGACCATCAAAACATAGTTGCAGACATCACACATTCTGTATTATCAAGTATGGTTCAGAAGATAAGACGCAAAATACATTATCTGGTAATGGCGGATATTAAAATGGCCGCCATGGCCACCAGGGGGTGTTTTTTTGTGATGGCTCCATATCTGACAATGTTCAGGGTCCCAAACTGTACAAGTGTACCAAGTTTCATACTTTTATGAAAACGTTAAAAATGTTCATACAAAACCAGCGGACTACCTCAACATCACTGAATTGACCATTAACTATTCACCTAACAGTTTATGATGATGTACATGATATCAATGGAATCCTTGACCATCAAAACATAGGTGTAGACATCACCTATTCTGTATTATCATGTTTTGTTCAGGAGTTATGATGTAAAATACATTAATTGGTAATGGTGGACGTAAAATGGCTGCCCTGGCCACCAGGGGGCGTTTTTGCGATGGCTCCATATCTGAAATTGTTCAGGGCCCCAAACTGTACAAGTATACCAAGTTTCATACTTTTATGAAAAGGTGAAAAGAATTCGGACAAACATTCGGACAAAACCATTGGACTTACACACAACATCACCAAATTGGCCATTAACTATTCTTCTGAACAGTTTATGATGTTGTACATGGTATTATTGTAATCCTTGACCATCAAAACATAGGTGTAGACATCATCTATTCTGTATTATCACGCTTGGTTCAGGAGTTATGATGCAAAATACATTAATTGGTAATGGCGGAAAGTAAAATGGCTGCCATGGCCACCAGGGGGCGTTTTTGCGATGGCTCCATATCTGAAAATGTTCAGGGCCCCAAACTGTACAAGTGTACCAAATTTCACGCTTGTATGAAAAAGTGAACGATTTTCGTCTCAATCCTACGGACTATATTGGCTTAGACTTGTTTTCATAGACCTGGTTGCTTATTTCTCTTACAGGATCTGGCAACAGTGCTTGACACACTGTTTGGGGACCAGCCACTGGTTTACGTACTCTACGTTATATCATGTGTAAAGTAACGTACATCTTCACTTGGTCTCTTTGGTAGTTTTAGTAAACAGTAGGCCTACTAGGCATTGCACAGATAAATATTACATTACTGTCTATTGGTAGGAGATGTAAACAATAGGGTTGAAGTTATTGATTATTTTATATCATTTATTATTATTTGAATAATCGTGAAGTGCATTCTCTCTGTCTCTGTCTCTCTCTCTGTCTCTGTCTCTGTCTCTCTCTCTCTCTCTCTCTCTCTCTCTCTCTCTCTGATACACCCCTACAATACCCAAATCCCATCGTTGATGTTCTATATTGTCACTGTCGGGCAGAAACCTTGTATCTCCAAGTTTCAAATTTGTACGCTTTTTCGCAAAGTAAAGCCCTGCTTCATCAGACAAGGCAGTCGCACAAAAGTAGTGAAAACAGCTGTCTACAAGCACACCGCGAGGCGTTGTCTGCTTGTAAATCGGCTGTTTTCACTAGTTTAGTTCATTATTTTAAATGATATAAAAAACGAATGGTTTTGGACATACAGGGTTTCCACCCGACAACGACGATATACAATATCTATAGTTTTCTTAGTAATTTTTCTTACCTGACTGTGTGTGCTGTGGATCTTTCTGCTGAACTATAGGCCTCATGGTCATATATATACCATGGTTACCGTCCCGCTCTTGGAGCTCAATGTTTTCACAAAGTCCAGCTACGGCCATTTCTACATTTATGACTTCAATTCTTCTTGCAGGTAGTTGACATGTTCCATCACAACACACTGAATTATTGAGAAGAGTGGTCTTTCTACTTTCTTTTTATGTTGGCATGCTCTGCCATCACATTTAAAATAACCGGTGACGTAAAGGAGCAGCATCCTGTGTAAAACGTTCTCAGAAACGGTGACGTCTATTCTGATGATGCGGGAAATGATCATATATGCTTTGATTATACTGTATGCACACACACACACACACACACACACACACGCACGCACGCACGCACGCACGCACGCACGCACGCACGCACGCACACGCAACGCACACGCACACACGGTACGGTGCTGTAGGGGCTTTCCAGGTTATTTGCGGTTGTAAAACCTCCAGGCGTTGTATGGTTGTGTTCCAACTGGCTCACAGGAGTTTGGTGTTTTTCTAAGAACAGTACTATTCACATTATGGTCTAGAGACTCTAGACTCTAGACCAGAGGTAAGCAACCTTAGGCACAAAAGCCAATATTGGCACAGGGGAGGGTGATCACTGGCACACTGGCACAAGTGTGAGAGAGTATTTATATTTTAAAATCAAATATTGATTGATTTATCCCCCTTGCCCCTCTCTATAGTTAAAAAGCTCCAGAAAGAAAAGACTGTTTTGGACCATCAGTTCTATCTGAAAACGTGCTTGTCAGGTGGACAAGCACACACACAGTAAAGTCTTAAGAGATATCCAGGTAGCGTGTCTACACGGATCCAGTGAATCGGATATTTTTCAATGTCTTCACTTATTTATCCGGTTTAAAAAATATCCAGCTTCGCGGCCAACATATCCAGCTTCATGTGGCTGCAAGTCCCAACAGCACAAAACAATGTCTAGCTTCAGAAATATCCAGCTCCGTGTAGCCATGACTAGGGACACAGCTCCTTATGGGCCTGGAAGTCGGGTAGAGACCATAGACCCCGCCCACTCACTGGTGGACTGCAGTCTGTTAATCAGGCTAGGTTAGTGGATCCCACCTTTTCAGCAGCTGTCAAAAGTCGAATTTTACCTTTTTAAAATGTATTATTAGAAACTTTTACATTCAGATTACATTTTACTTTCCGTTTGAAAATGAAATTGAACAACAGGTTATAATGTTGGTGCATGTGCCCTCACTGTCCTGAGCACCTGCTCCTGTAATGGTCTCTGCAGCCCTGACAACATCAGCTCTGCTCTGCTCTGCTAGGCTCTGTGGTTTACATCTTTTAGTTTGAGAGGAAATTGTTCTAGTTTCACATGCATAGGCTGTACTGACAGTCGCTATAGATAGAAGTGACCACCGTTTTCCTGCAGCTTTATGATCTGATGATCTCTATGAAGTTGCACATTGCACTACAGACATTTTCCAAATTAAACAATACAAATTATACACGAAAGTGACCTATTGTTTGACCCAAAATTGTGTAGATGATACATTCTCCTCTGATACACATCATGAAGTCACCAGCTGCTTTTTTCACCTGACAATGAGGAGTTTCACCAGGATGGAACACATGCAGAGGACTTTTATATCCAACCTAGTTGTTCTCCCTGCTGAAACAGCAGCCTGATCAACATGGACAGGATCCACTAGTGCAGAGACAAAAGAAAACACAAAATGGCAGAAAATCGGACTATGCATAGTTGTGTCATCATCTGAGGAATCCTGGGAACATTTTTGATTGTATGACCTATGGTTCAAGAACCACCATGAGGCTGATTCGTTCTTTCCTGGCCTTTACTTGGAGTGTGAGTGCAAAGCTAGTTTCATGTCGATCTGTACACATTTGATTGTACGCTCAGGCCTCACAATACTACTTAAGACAATCATTTGAGTGCGAGCTGTTTACAATGTCCTGAAGAGTGCCCTTTATTTCACAAATTTAGATAAGTTAATCATCAATGGAGGAGAAAAGAAAGCAACAGTTGGTTACTGTGTATGTGTTTTTAAGAACACAAACAGTTCCAGGAAGCTAAGCTGACCACAATGTCAGGGTACATAGAGTCACATGGTTCCCTTCACTTCGAACAACAAGGTGTTAAAACCACACTGCTCAAGTAAAGCACAAGCTTTTCACACATCCATCATGTCAACATGTTTAGAGCAGATCTGAGTCACAATGGTATGAATAATATGTTTAATGTTGTACATTAATATATGAAATATAATGCATTGTATTTATGACTTGAATTTCTTAATGATCAAAAGAAAAATTGCATCGATTGCATTGCATAATACTGTGTGTATCATTTTTAACTTTCTGTCTGTCAGTCTGTCTGTCTGTCAGTCACGTCACACGTCACACTTTTCCCCTACTCATATCTCTGCCACCGTTGCCCCTATCCATGCCAAACATTGCACACACACTCCTTGGCTGCCAAACCACAACCTCCACCCTTCATTTATCACATGGCCCTCTTCTAGCGCCACCATGAGGCAGATTCTTGCAAAACACATTTGTGGACACTGCTACTACAGACTTTGCCCTAAAATCATGGAATGCGGTACACAGTTATGTCTACAGTCCTGGCATCAACATGGATCTGTCCCATTTAGCGCCACCATCAGGCAGATTCTTTCCAAACACATTTTTGGACACTGCTCCTACAGATTTTTCCCTACAATCACGCAAAGTGGTGTATACATGTGACCTGATGGTCACTTATCTCCCAGATTGGGGAGTCTTACTGGTATTGATAAGCTGAAGGAAGAGCAAACGATTGTTACAAGACAGAAAACATATTTTCATAGGACTGCAGAGGGAATTATTATTAGTAGCCCATGCAATATTGGCCCTTCAACTCTGTAGGAGAAAGCAAGTTCAAAACGACAACATTATAAGCTGTCTATGGCATTTTCATGTGATTCCCAAAGGTTAATTGAAGGTTCAAAGCTTTACACCACGATCAGTGACCAACGTGGTGATGGTAATGTTCTGATCATATAAGGGGAGATTGCCATTATGTCTCCTCTTAACCAACGAAGCAACGATCACAGATGAGGCCTTGTCTGTTTAGTTTGGAGTCAGTCCAAACTTTTAAACATGTTGCAGAAATTCATAACTTGCAATTGCTGGATATTTATGAAACATTAACAACACAATATCCTGGCACAAACTATTTTCAGAGGAGGGATTCAAGCAGACGGTTTCACAGTTATAACAATTTGATGTTTACATTTGAGTACATACAGTTGCCTGCATTTCTCAATATATTGAGTACAAAGGACCCCAATGTAAACAAGCCATGATAGTGCTTTGTTGGGTTTAAATCCTATTAGTAGACCTTGTATCTGATGTGTGTCTTGTGCCATTCCTATGCAATCTGCTAATAAAGTATTCAATCAAAAAGCAATCAATCAATCAATCAATCAATCAATCAATCAATCAATCATCAGTGGAATGCTGTTATGGACTCAAAGTGTACATTTTGGAATAAAGTAAATCTGCTGCCTTTTATCATTTTGTTTTTTGGGGAGTTGTACAGAAGTCCACAGAATATAATATATTCTATATTATGTTGAGCTTTACTGTATGATCATGGACCCTTGACAACAATGATGTAAATTATAGCAGTACTCTACCCCCACAACATAAGGCCTGGGGGCCAGACCCGGCCCTCTGAACCATCTCAATCCGGCCCACACCTTCCTCAAAGGAAAACAAAATACTAAAAGGCTTTCGAGCTAAATGCTTTTACTCGATTACAAAATGTACCCCCATCTAAATGAACAAAAAGTAAGGAGCATAATGCACCCTTTCTGGCCTTTAACTCATAGTGTACAAATGGAACCAAAATGGACCTTCACAGGTCCATTTGGTTCCATGTGTACTCTATGAGTCAGTGGACTAATATGCTCACCATCACTGTGATGGACCATTGGGACAAGAGGGATCAGGAGTAACCAAGACAGCATCGTCTGAACCTGGAACTGTCTTCTGGTATCACTTCTACATATTTAACCTTGGTGACGTTTTCTATATCAAGCTTTGTGAGCTACAGAGCCACATAATATACTCATTTCAATCGATTTGTATTACTACATAAACTTGTCTGCAATCATATGTTTCAATCAAATGCAAGGTATCACAAATGTATGATCCTGCATAAATAAAGAAATATATAGGCTTTAGGACAATAACAAACTCTCTCTTTAAAGGGGAAGACCACCCATTTTCAATATTGAACTATGTCATTAATGGGAGCGTGTCGCTGTTACTACATGTCATCTTTTCGACACCCGACTCTAACCCTCACCCTAACCTTAACCTCCGTGGAGTGAGTCACTAACCCTCCGGTCGGAATGTATTGTATTCACTTCTGAATGAAAGCTCAACAGAGTAATAAAGAGAAGAAACACATGATTTAACTGAAGAAAAGTGTTACCATAATCCTACCATGTTGGTGAAACAATGTTCGCCTCCACACATTAAAGAGGAACAAGCTGCAAATTCTCTCGTTCAAGTCTGCACTGAAGAGACACTTGTTAAGGTTTTTGGAAAATAGTTTGTTTAGTTTTGTAATTTTTGGAAGCCATAAATCCAAGCTGTTGATTGAAAAAATAATAATAGCCTGTCATTAGTGAGGACCTAACTTAAGATTGGTTGAAAATGGGTGAATGTGTCCTTTAAGTAAAGCATATAATCAAATAAGCATTTTTTATAAACATAAAAATGTGGAAATTAAAAAAATAAATAAAATAATACAATGTATTCATGTTATGTAATTTCTGTGTGGACCTCAGGAAGAGTAGCTGCTGTTAAGGAAATAGCTGATTGTGATCCAAATAAACAATAAACAATAAACAATACATGTAATATCTACAGTCCATATTCATTGGGTAGAATTGCAGGCAGGCAAACCAAAGCAAACACACAAACTACAACATGCTAACACTGCCATCATGTAGTGCTAGCTGTAGCAACACAGCAGCTAACATTGTGAAAGTATGATTTCAGCACAGAACTTAGATTCAGAACACTTTCTGTCACGCCAGCACCATAGGCCCAGTGTTCAACACAGTGTCCACCTCCCTCTATGTTTTTAGGCTGACCAGGCTCCTACATGGAGATGTAAGATATTGAATTCATTACAACACATTTACAAGGAAGGTTTTTTCATTTTCACTCAATATATTTATCTGAAGTGATCAGTGTGGAATGGGAGGACTTCATCTGGTCATCACGACTGCAGATGATGGTTTCATCTGTGCAGTCAGGTGGTCGTATCCAGTGCTTAATTTGTGGGGGAACAAGGGGGAACATGTTCCCTCACCTCTTTGATTGGATCCGGCACCTACTTGATTGGATTCTGGACCTTCCCTGTCAATCAAAATAGCGCTGTTTGTTCATTTATGTTTTGATCCTTCCAAATAAAGACCTTTTTTGGCTGCAGCGTTTTTTGTTACTATATTTTCATGATTTTTGTTAAATTTCTTGTAATTTTTCTGATGTGGTGCTTAATCATAGGTGACAGTGACACACAATAGACAAGATATATATACACATGGTGTCATAGAATTTAGTTAACAATAGAATATATATATATATTAATATGCCAGTTATTCAGATTGATTTCCAAATTGATAGATTGACTGCCAGTGTTCTGATGGGCCACATGTGCCAAATGTTGCTGATAATGTTATACTTGGTGTGTCTTAATTTAGGAAAAAAAGATAAAACATAAAAAATAAAAAACCCAGAAAATTGTTGCACGCTCAACAGTTTATGCGTGCAGCCCGCACATGCAGCCCGGGATCCGACATCTATTAACCAAAACAAATTGTGCACTTCTTGTATTTTTTCTCTATCTCATCTAGCCGATAGTTCTCTGCATTCAACTGGTAAAAACGGGTCTGTAGCTGATTCTTCTCTGCATTCAACTGGTCAAAACGGGTCTGTAGCTGATTCTTCTCTGCATTCAACTGGTCAAAACGGGTCTGTAGCCGATCTTTCTGTGAATTCAAGTCAATGTATCTATTATTCAACTTGTCAAAACGGGTCTGTAGCTGATTGTTCTGTGCATTCAGGTTATGGCTGGTCTTCATCTGGTCTAAACTGCTCTGTAGATCATCGTTCTGGGCAGTAAGGTTGTTATGACTAATCTGCATCTGGCCAAAATCGATCTGCAGTTGGTCTCGTTCTTCAGTCAGGTTGTTGTTCCTGGCCAGTAGTTGCTCTCTCTCCACCATGTTGGATTGACCTGTATGAGAACAACATAGATATGGAAACATACTGTACTGTGGTAATACTGAATGTAGTCAATTAGCATTCAATTATATTTCATGTTAGCATATCTATCAGTCATATCATATACAGTAATTAATAAGAATATTTACAAAAGAATTGTGTGTCACGGTGGCTCAGTGGTTAGCACTGTCTCAGAGTATAAGAAGGTCTGTATTAGTGGATTAAAATGCAGAGGATGGATTTACTCATCAGGATACAATGAACTGAAGTATAACTTAATTTAGATGTTGTAATAATGTGTTTGTCCTTCCTATTAATCAATTGATATTGTTGAAAATGCACTTGGTGTTCAACACTTTGTCTCTGGCCACACCCCACACCATCAGAGTTGAATACACTGGCCCTCATTTATTTGTCATTTAGTAGCCTACATTAATGACACCAATTACATCATCACGGATAAGTTTGTTGTAGTGTTGATTTCGACAGCACATTTGATTTAGTCTTTTTGTATTTTTGCCATGCCTTGACGGCTGATTTTGCCCGTGGTTGCATGCTGAAAATAGCCGATTTACAAGCTCCCAACTGTGCACTTGTAGATCTGCTATTTTCAGAGTGCAACACTGTGACCCGAGCACAAACATAAAACGATTTGTCTCTTAGTTCTACTGGACACTTCTCCACTGGTCCCTCCCTAACATTTTAGTCTAGTTTTTATTTGTTGACGAAATTGTCAATATATTTAGTCATAGTTTTAGTCATTATAGCTTAGTTTTTGTTTAGATTTTATTTAGTTTTCGACGGTGATTTTCTTTTTTGTTTTCTTTTTTTTTGTCAAATTGGGGTAAGTATATACACTAAGTGTATAGATGTCAGCATAAGTATCCAAATAGCATTACATTATATGTCATGCTATTGTATATTTATCAGTAAAAATAAATACATATCTGTCTTGAAAAATGTATTTCAGTGGTTAGCACTGTTGCCTCTGTGATTGGTGTCCCCATAACACATGCATTAGGGATGAACTCCTGACAGTGCTCTTGAGCAAGGCACTGGCCTTAGAGCTGGAGATGCTCCATGGGTTCTGCTCAGTGACTGATCACTGCTCCCAGTAGTAAGGATGCTCCCTGGGTTCTGCTCAGTGACTGATCACTGCTCCCAGTAGCAAGGAAGGCTCAAATGTAGAGGGTGAATTTACTCATGGGGATACTAAAGCCATCAGCCACTGGAGGTCGCTGTTTACCATAGGTTTTACACCTCTCCATTTGTAAAATAGACATAAACTGGAAAACAGCATAGCTCTTTGTTTTTTTAAAACGGTTACAAATATCCTATGTTAAAATGAAATTCACAGACACATCCCACTTCCTGAACAAGACAAGTAGACAAATAGTCCCTGTCTTCTCAGCCAGACCCATTGACATGGCTGTGGTGAGCCAGTGGTTCTCAACCTGTGGGTCAGGACCCATAGGGGAGTCCCCACCAGATTTTGTGTCAATTACTTTTTAGACTTTTAAGACCAAAGATTTGGAAAATAGCTGATCTACAACCTCGGCTATACTAAATGTAATGCCTCAATTCCAAGTGCTTGTCAGGGTGTGGGGGCCCCCAGTTCAAATATGATTATTTTGGGGCTACCAGTACCCCCAAAAGGCCTTCTTCTACCACTAATACTAACACTTATTATTATTATACTTTATATTTACCATTATTATAGCTCTATGTTTCAATATGAATCACTGCTATTTAGAGAGTGTCTTTAGCTCTTTAAAAGAGGTCAGGATTGAACTTTTGCACTCAGCATCAAGGGTTGAACTGGGGGGAAGTATTGTGACATCGTGTCCATGATGTACTTGTACATCATGACAGGAGGATGTACTTTAGGCCTACATCAAGCTGCCTGATGCTACAGACACAGGAGAGAGCAGGGGCGTCACACCAAATTCTGGGCCCTGGGTACAAGGATTCACTGCGGGCCCCCCATGAATGTTAACTATTGAAAAATAGCAGATATACAAGCTCACAGCGCGGCACTGGTGCCGCGCTGTGAGCTTGTATATCTGCTATTTTTGAAAAATCGTGAAAATGTGTGCAAGAAACCTATGTCAAGGACCCCCAAGATGATATGTATTTGGCCACGGACCCCGATATCAAAATATTTAGTTCCAGGGACTCCCAGAAGCAAAATTTGAGTTAGAAATGTTCGCTTAAAAATATTCAAAGATTTTCACACATTTTCACAACTTTTCAAAAATAGCAGATCTACACGCTTGCCGCGCTGTGAGCTTGTATATCTGCTATTTTTCAATAGATAAAGTTACTAGGGCCCCTCCACCTTGGGCCCCAGTAACTCAGTCCCACTTTCCTACCCTTTGTGACGCCCCTGGGAGAGAGGCTCCTGACCTGTGGACCATATGGCTCCCCCTTACTGGATCATCATAAAATAAAGTATTGATATGAAACTTGACTTACGCAGATTGAGTGGGATAGCAATGTTGAGGAGAACAAGAACCAATCCCAAACCGACTGCAAACCTGTACCGTCTTGTGACTAGAGGAACACAAAGTCACGCGCACACACACACACACACACACACACACACACACACACACACACACACACACACACACACACACACACACACACACACACACACACACACACACACACACACACACACACACACATTTAGGCATTTTAATCCAGAGAGATTTACAATAAGCAAAGACAGCACAAGGTAATACATAAATGCATACTGTACCTTTTACTGTTTAAAGATAACGTAATTTTTATTACATTTGATTGGGCTATTATTATCATTGATACACCCCTAAACAATACCCATGCAAGGTAAGATGTCAGAGGGTCATCCCATCGTTGATGTTCTATATATCTATAGTTTTAGTAATGTTTCTTACCAGACTGCAGCATCTGTTGTGGATCTTTCTGCTGAACTATAGGCTTCATTTCCACATAGACGTCTTGGTCACCGTCCTGCTCTTGGA